>NC_086074.1:9753301-9903581 GCF_948474715.1 Cydia amplana | reverse complement strand
CAAGCTCATGATAATCTCTGTGATTGTAGCAACATTTAGATAATTGTCATTGGTATAACGGGTTTTAGTCTGCTGCTGAGAGATGGATTGTTTGTATCTTCATTGTTTGCTACTAATGTTATTTATTTCTAATGAAATTGCTTGTGTTTTGTTGAGTTTCTTCAAATCCGTAATATAATTAAATACCTCTTTGTCGTAGGTCCAACACATGGTAAATGACATCAACAGATATAATATCTATATTGCTAATAACATAGTCATTTAAATTGACACACAAATTTCATACTGAAGTTGGACAAGGTTAGTGCTGGCCATTAGTCTTTTTAATATAATGCATCCACATGTAATGTAAGATTCATGGTGTGTATCTGGATTGACTAATGAAGCTATGAGACTTCATTAGAATGTTTAGAACGGATGATTAGCACTTACTGATTGTTTTCTTCACTTGATGCTAAATTGCAAGTGCATGGTAACTGAAAACAGTGCTAGTCTTAACGGCATATTATAACTTTTTCAATATTGTGTCATATGTGAGCTTGATTGGTTAATTCACTTGTGTTGTCTAGTGAATGACTATACCTAGTAGAGTAGTAATGTGAATTAGAACTTGGCCAAGTCTTGAAGGTGCAACTTAACAAAATAAGTCATCTGAGTTAAAAAGCCTTATTTGAACCTTTTTGGAGCCTTAAAGGCATAGCCGAGACCTAACTCAATACTAATCAGGACAGCAAATTGTTTTCACCCTATTCACTCACTTTTGTTTAACTACCCTATCATTTAACTAGAGTCTTGTAAAATTTTAACAGAGTAGGCACTATTTTCATTTATACTGTCTAATAAGTTTATACTTTCATGCCCTTGCTGGCTGCCGCCAGCAGCAGTTAAACATATGCCTATGTTTAAGGCTACAGAACTTAACATACTTACATCATTTATATTCTATCATGTTTATTATACTTATATTTGCTTTCGTTTTTCTTCCTATTGTGTATTATATTGCTACTCTTTAAGTAGATGCAATTTTAAATTTAATTAGTTTGGTATAATAAATCCAAGTAAAACTCAATTTATATTTGTATCTTCATTTATTTTGTAACTATAATACAGTTAGATGTTACCTGTGCTTTTGTACATTAATAGGTAGGAGTAATCATTAACAACAGACTGTTGAGAGTTCATACATATAAAAAATAGAAATCTATTGAATTGTTATCATTGTTTATCAAATAATGTTGTTTATTAAATTATTATGAACGCTTCCTGAAGTGGATGTGGTAATTAGATCAGATTGTCTATTTTTTACGAAATAATAATGGTTTGAGTATTTTTGTGATAAAGCAACGTGGGATTGTTGTATTGAATGGGTAAATGTTAACTGAGAAACTAGAATAATCCAAGTTTTATTGCAACTGTATATAATGTTAGGACAAAATGGAAGGATGCTTGTACAAATTTCAAGACTGTAAAACTATAAACAAATGAATGTCGTAAATTCTAAAACCAAGTGTTACTTTAACTAGAATCTTTATGATAAGGATACAAGCAGCTTCTGTAGATCACTACTATATCTGCTACATCAATGAGCCCATCATGCACCATAGCAGTAGCTGTTACCAAAAATAGTGGAAATGTTGACAAGACTTGTGTGTGCTACATTTGTGTAGGTATTATCAAATCCTCCTCGTGCCCATCACCTGTATTACGTAAGCACGTTCTCTCGTATGAAGGCGGTACAGACAGTACAGCCGTTTCACTAATAATACACCTCCATTACAAAACCTACAACATTGTCTCTTGAATAATTAAACCACTAGGATTGTAATCATGTTTACCTACAATCTAAAACCAGACACTAAATTGATTACGTTTAATGTAGTAATAGAGAAATGTGTACATAATTATACCAACAGACCATCCTAGTGTATCAAACCATCATTAGAAATACTCAAATGTGTTTTTAAACTATTAACTATGAGTTCAATTAAATGCCTCTTTACTAGTGCTTTACCTTAGGCATTCAGAGTCACAGATGTCCTTAATTTAACAATTGAGTAAATATCTAGTATAATAACAAAGTAATTTAAACTAGACCAAAAGTTTCTAGATTAGCACAAATTATTTGGGTCCTGTAATTCAGTAGGTAGGTATTTTCATTATCCCTGCCTGGAAAATACAGTCTTCAAATACATACATAATTGCATTACCCTTGTAGATTTACACCCAGATAATGTCTATATACTTTGAAGGCTAGTTGAAAATCTGCTATATCGTTTCATTTTATATTTTATTACAAGAGAAAGTCATAAAATTATCTGTTTTGCGTCATCGTTAGTATTAAATATCAACGTGACCAAATGATTCGCCTCTATCTTGGTATTGATGATAATACAATATTAGCAATATCTAGGTTTTTGTTTCCTCTTCAGAGTTGATTTCGTGGATCTAGGTAGGTATGTTTTTGCTTGGTTTTGTTTGTTTTATTAACTTATTTGACCGTTTGTTGTTTTGGTTCTAATTTATGCATGTCGGTGTAAGTGTAAGAATATATGTCGTGTTACTGGTAGTAGGTACATAACAATTTATGTAATATAATATTATTGTGACCAATGAAACAAACCTAAACCCATTCTACAACAAGTCAATTGAACTTATTGAAATCAATATTCAGTTTTTTTTATTCGAGAATGCTTTTTACGAGATTGGGACAATCTATAGGTAAATTTAATATATGAATTTGGTACTACATATTTGTAAATTGTAACAGTGAGGGATTAACAGGTATTTTACCAGCCCGAGTTTGCCTTTTAGTGTTAGCTTCATAATCAGAAACGAATTCTTGTAAATTTTTATTCGGTGCCTCTTCATAACAAATAAAGTAATTCATGATATAAAAATACCTATCTTTGTACTTACGGTAAAAAGCTTTTACTCCACCACTGTCCTTTCGGTTAAGGTTGCAGGCACCTATCAAGTGAATTTTTGAAATGGAATCCAATAGAAATGGCAAAAAGATAGGTAAGAAACATTAAGAATAGTACCACGTTCTAATAGCAACGACTGACCATTTTAGACCATATCTCGTTGTATTAAGGTTTATGACTGGTCAGTTAGCTATATGACGATGGTCCGTTCTTTATAGTGCTTTATACGATTCGGGTAATTCTTAATACTAAAAAATGACGGTTAATTTCGAAAATAGACTCTAATCCGATGGTATTAAGGGTGATTTTCAGATTTACTCGATATTATCAAGTATTCCGAATTACCCGAATCTAACGTACCTAACTTGGGTGACATTTTCTGCTTTTCCTATTGAACTCCACTTATTTCCATAAAGTAGTCCGGACTCGAAAACTACAAGACACATCTATAAATAAAATAGTACCTATGCATAAGCGATACTTGTTAAGAAATATTCGGAATACTTACATCTGAATGAAGTTTTAGTAAACTATTTTTCTATTTGTTCATCGACTTACAATATTTAATAAAGGTGCTATAAAGCCTACTTATAGCAGGAGTCAATTTTGTTTCCGAAATTCCGACTACTCTAACAATCGACTGTATGTTGAGATTGTAGAGCATACTTGTAACTTTGTCGTTTTAAAATCAATCGTATAAAGGCTCGTCCAGACGGGATGATCAAATGGATAAGTTGTTCAGAAAAAAATAGGCGTCAATCTCATCTAGCGTCCACACGTAGTGACACGTACACTCAGCGTACCTACACTATAATATTTCACAGTGGAATCGGCGCACCAATGTCCATTCTTGCGTCCACACCACCTGACCTGATTGACCATTTAGTCAGATTGGGCGAAAAATTGTCCCGTCTTGACTGGCCTTAACGAAACCTGTTGGAATCGAAACTGAAGTTTATTATGATAGGGTACTAAAGTGCTCAATCTTTTCTAAGGGAGATTGGTCTGTGTTTCATAAACATTCATTTCAGTCCTATAAAGTGGATAAATATAAATCGATAATCTCCCAGATGTAAATCAATGTATAAATACATATATAACTAGGACTGGTTCCATTCAAATATGCCCTCCACCGGGTCCCTCCTTATGGTGGCAATGATCATACGTAAAAGTTCAGGCAGATCATTTTAAACCAGCAACATGAAGTCGTCTGGTCATGTAGGTACCGACATATTAAAATTCAACTTAGAGAAATGTACCCATTTATTAACACAGCTACACATTATTTTACTGAATAAAAATAAAAATTGTAAAGTGGTAGGTAGAGGTAGGTACCAAAACCTACCTCTCCCACTTTAGTTACGTATTGTCACACCCTAGATTATGTCGCTACCTATTCGTAAATGAAATTTATGCACCTTTGAATCATTTGAATGTCGTACTTTGCTGCCGCGTGATACTTAGATTACATACTATTTAACATAATTATGTGATTGCTACAGATTCGACTTTATTTATATATTTTACATTGTAATTTAAATGTGTGAATAATGACTCCATGGACACTAATAAATGAAATAAATTTTATTTAGCGTTACACTATTGTTTTCCTTTCGATTGCTTACCCAATATAATCCAGACATTACATCTTATAGTTACTTTCTATTTTCCACCTAAAATGGAGTTCAATACAAATTGTGAATAAACAATGTACCTACAATAACTAAGCTTTCCTCATGGACCAACTACGTATGCACAATTAGTTGTGTCATAAGGATTTTTTTTTCTAAATCCTTCCCATAGACACAACTGGCCTACTGTCATTTAATTTTAGTTCCCAAATACACAACTATTCATGAGTCTTGCCTGTTTTTGTAGAATTGTACAGTCGCCATCATATATACGTTAATAGGTCTTTTTCGTGCACATTTGTGGAATATTTCCAATTTATTAAAAGCCAGTAGGAGTATGTTCATGAACCTCCCGCTCCCGCTTTCTTTATCTTAGGGGTTGTGCACAAATCACGCGAGGTGTTTGCGGCTACTGTTTTTTTCATCGTTTCGTTCACTGTAGAAAAATACACGTGAGGTTTATTTTTGATGGCACAACTAGTTGTGCATACGTAGTTGGTCCATGAGGAAAGCTTGACCATAACAATCCAATTTAGTTTCATTACAGTTTATATCTATAATCAAAATGTTTCATTATATATTTTTGAAGTGAAAACTTCTTTAGCGGCGCTGGGCACTTTTTGAGGTGGGGAAAAAATGATAAACTCGAGACAGCATAAGGCGATCACGTGACCGTAAGGTTTAGATGGCCAGTCATTTAGATGGCATTTAAATCAATAAAGAAAAACTCAATGACATTACATGAAAAAGGTTCTAATCTTGTACCCCGGGCTGAAATTAATGAAATACGAGGATCTCACAGTTACATTCTAACTTTTATATCACTCAAATATAATTCAATAAAGCTACATCTTGATGAAATCGCTAATAAAAGTGAACTCTAGTACTGGGGAATAAAACTCAAAATGTCATGACCAAATATATTTAGATGCGAGGTCTGCAAGGTAACTTTACAATTTCTATTCGAATTTCGCTACAAATTTAAGCTCACTGGCCAGCAATTTCGGAACTAAAGTTTTTCAATAGAAATTAAGGAGGATGGGTCAATTATATATGTATAATTGCGGCAGACATTTTGGACTAGTCATTGAGTTTTCACTTTCACTTTCACTCCCGGAGTGCAACCCGTTGTTTTTTTTGTTAAAGTACTTAAATATTTCAGTGAGTTATATTAAAGGCTTCGTCACACAGGCGCGTTTTCCGGGCGCGGCGTGAGCGGGGCGCGCCGCTTTTACATACAAAACGCTCACGCCCCGCCCGGAAAACGCCTGTGTGCCGAAGCCTTAAGTACCTACTTAATATGCTATCAAAATGTATATTGAGTTCAACTTTATTTATATATAAAATGGGGCGTCATTGTTGGTAGTTTTAATTTTATGCTCTGAGACCCAGAATCATTTCGAATTTCGCGCTCGCGCGCTTTTACTATGAATTTTTTACTAACCTACCAAATTTCAAAGTCACGACTGCAATATAAAGCCACCCCGTTTTACTGAACTACTCTGATTGATGGATAGGTAGGTAAATGTGACGTTATCTATGAAAATGGACCTTATGGTCGATGGCGGTGACGCCATTATTAACGATGCGCCGATTAAATACAATGCCGCGCGACGCTGTGCGGCGTAAGCGCCATCGACAATAAGGTCCCTTTTCATAGATAATGCCCCAAATAGCCTAAAAAGGTCATAATGGGGTTGGCAATGGCTACTGTCAGGTTTGCATAGATGGCGCCATCATAGCTTGCCCCCTTTCTCTAGTATTGTTGTATGAGATTATTGAGATTTTGTTTAGAGGGCTGGCGCCATTGACATATATATCTCAGGACTGGCCTTACGTGCACTTAAAATGGTACTAGACTTGGCGCGGCCGCGCGCGCGTGATGCGAACTCATCAACCAATCGCGTTGCAGCGTTTTCAGTTTTCACACCGCTGTACTGGCCCCATCCATGCCACAGAATAAGTAATTCCATGCTCCATTCTTATTGCCCGTAAGGCTAGTCCAGAGATATAGGTATATGTCAATGGCTGGCGCCCAGACCATAATATTTCATTCCAACTAAAAAAACAAGAAATTAACACAAATCTAGGGAGGGCAAGGCAAAACAAAACCCCAGTACCGCACCGCACTAGGATCATACTTCAAGAGAGCCGATCCGAAATGAATAGGTGGGTACTTGAGTGTACCTACGTAAACATCTTACTAGTTATTTCATACGATTATGACACCACTTAACTAGAAATAAAGTTCTCATTGTTGCGCGCCACACTCGAGGATTTATTAGTCGATGTAGGCTGCACGAAAATCCCGACATTGGCTGTGTATTTTAGGCAGGTACACCCCTACACCTGTATTTGTATCAAAGATTATAAATAACAACTACGTTAATTGAATTATAATTTAGTGTTGTGTAAGTAGTAGGTTTTATTTTGTTGGTTTTTAGTTTGTGTTTTTAAGTTTTTATGACATTTTAATTTGGTTTTTATTTTATTCTCTCATTGACATTACCATATTACTAATTCAAACATTGTTATATTTTAAGACTATATATTTCTATTTTTGTGTTACAACTATTATTAATAGATTTTATTTTTTCTTTAAACACTACGTTTTAATTTGTATTAATTACAAATTTCAAATTAACACGGACATGTCTATTCGAATTCTTTTAGGGGTCTAGGGATTATAATTACAGTTATTTTGTCTTTATATATGACGGCGCGATGTCGAATATTGCACCCGTATTTGTTCCTATCTTTAGATTTCTTACGAATGTTTGTTACTTTGTTGTTTGTTTCGATTAATTGAACGTAAAATTATAGTAAATGATGGTAGTTATCAAACTATGTCTGTTATGATTGGTTAAACGTCAAAATATTATGGTTGTTATTAAAATGTAGGGTATCTTTGATATCATGTTGACAGTTGACAGCTAATTGTTTGTTTTGATTGCTTAAATGTCAAAATATTATGATTGTTGATTCTTTAAAATTCAGGGTATCTTTGAAAATATGTTGACATTGACAGTCATGAACATTTTGAAGGTAATATTAAAATAGGAGCGGGTTCCCCCCCGAATAGGGTAGCAATATGGCGCCGACCGGTCGGCAGCTGTCATTCTGTTGACAACTGCGCGCGGTGGTGCACGTGTTCTAACCTATTGGCTCCTAATCCAATTTTATTGTGTCAATCATATGTTATTTCGATCTAAAGAGTATTTAAATAAAATCAGTGATTTGTAAACGTGTAGAACGTGCTTTTATTTCCGCGTTTCCCCATCCTTATACCGCGATGGGTGATAATGATGAAAGTGACGATGCCAACACACGTGATAAGTTAATCAATGATGACAAGCGTTCCGCCGAGCCTCCTGATGCTTCGTCATCAGAAGTGGGATTGCCCCGTGCATTTCCAGAGCAGCCTACAGGTCAGAATGAAATTTTTTCACTAAATAATGAGTGCGATCGATGGAAATCCCTTTTTGAAATGCAGCAACGGAACTTGGCAGAGTTAATTCGTGCTATACAAGAACCACGTGTCACTGAATCAAAAGTTTCGTTGCCTGAATTTAATCCTGATATCCAGGATAGCGATGCCCGTGCGTGGTGCGAAACAGTGGACTTATGTTTGCAAGAAAAATCCCTTTCGGGCGGTAATCTTATAATGACCATAAGCAAAGCACTCAAAGGAAGCGCAGCAGCGTGGTTAGCACAGGCTAGTTTTCCTGGAATAACGTGGCCTCAGTTGAAAGACCTGTTTCTCGCACGATTCGATTTTGTTGAAACTCCTGCCGCAAATTTATGGCGACTATTCAACGGAAGCCCAAAAGAAGGTGAATGCTTATCTGCTTACACCAGTCGATTTATGAGCGCCTTGTTGGCCAGATGGAAGTCGTTGACAACCGAACAAATCGCGATCGCTGTTACACTAGCCCATGCTGTTAAGATAGAGCCTCGACTTCAAAGAGTGGCATTTACGACTGAAATTGAAAACCGCAACAAACTTCAGCAAGAGCTTATGGCCTATACTTTTAGAAAAAGAGGACCTGCTAATCTGGACAAGACAACTTCGTTTGTAGATGCAAAGAAGCCGCGTACTGATGGCGCTCGACGGTGTTACAACTGTGGCAAGCTAGGCCATGTATCTAGTGAATGTCGAGGAAGCAGCAGTCGTGACGCTAACACTAGCATACGTTCCGAGAGTTCAAGTACATCTACACCACAACTTTCTAAAGGAGACAACGAACACAAAAAGAAGATTACTCCAACCTGCTTCAAATGTGGTGAACAAGGTCACATCGCCTCACACTGCCCTAGTAAGGACACTAAGGCCGGCGATACACGGGTCGAGCGACGGGTGGACATCTGCACCATCAAAGCAGCCACTGACCATCTCATGGATGAAACCGGTGAGAAGTTTTCATTTTGTTTCGATTCTGGTGCCGAATGTTCTTTGATAAGGGAAAGCTTAGCAGGTAGACTCTCCGGCAAACGAATGTATTATGCAGTGACGTTGATAGGTTTAAACGGAAATATCAATTGCAACTTCCAAGTTTTATCAACAGTAACTATTCAAGGTTACTCCGTGGAGTTGCTGTTTCATGTGGTGCCAGATGAAAATATTACTGATGACATTATGTTAGGTAGAGATTTGCTTATGTCAGGGTTTTCGGTTGAGATTTTCGAGCATAAGCTTGTGGTCAATAAAACGAAGGTAGTATCGGTCTGTACTGTAGGGCATAAAGTGAATAGTTTTGAAGGTATAAACAGTGATGTAACTGGGCGTGAAAGACAACAATTGATTTCACTCCTTGAAAATAATTCTAGATACTTTGTGGAGGGCACGCCTACTGGTAGGGTTACTACGGGCCAACTGGAAATTAAGTTGATAGACCCCAACCGTACGGTTCAACGTAGGCCTTACCGGTTAAGTCCAGATGAGAGAACTGTCGTGCGTAATCAAATTAAAGAGCTTTTATCAGCCGGCGTAATACGGGAAAGCAGTTCTCCTTTCGCAAGTCCCATGTTACTGGTAAAAAAGAAAGACGGTAGTGATAGGCTTTGTGTCGATTACCGAGAACTCAATAACAACACGGTACCTGAATCCTCTGCCATTAATATTAGATCAAATTCAGCGCTTAGTCGGAGCTAATTATTTTACCTCGTTGGATATGGCTAGTGGATATCATCAGATACCAGTGCAAGAGGAGTCTATTGAGCGTACAGCTTTTGTCACACCCGAAGGCCAATTCGAATACTTATCCATGCCTTTCGGGCTTCGCAATGCGCCTTCGATTTATCAACGAGCCATTAATAAAGCTTTGGGATCCTTAACAGAGTCCTTCGCTGTGGTTTATCTGGATGACGTAATCATTCCATCGCGTACTATTGAGGAAGGACTTGAACGGTTACAGATAGTAATGAAAGCTTTGACGGATGCAGGATTCTCCTTAAATATCAAGAAATGTGCTTTTCTGAAAGAGAGGGTAGAATTTTTGGGCTTTGAGGTATCTGCGGGCGAAATAAGACCAAATCCACGTAAAATTAGAGCTTTAACTGAACTGGCCCCACCTCAAACTGTTACTCAACTACGTCAATTTATCGGTTTGGCTTCTTACTTTCGACAATTTGTCCCCGGATTTTCACAAAAAGCAGCCCCACTCTACGGTCTTACGTCAGGCAAAGGAAAAATTCACTGGACTCCTGAGCTTGAGAAAATTCGTAGAGAAATCATAGATATCCTTACTAGCAAACCTGTACTCACTATATTCGACCCGGATCTTCCTACGGAATTGCACACGGACGCGAGCGCGGATGGCTATGGTGCCATACTTATGCAAAAAGTCGATGGTAGATTACATGTCGTAGAATATTACAGTCGCCGAACCTCTATGGCTGAGTCGAATTACCACTCTTATGAACTAGAGACACTTGCAATCGTCAACGCTATCAAGCATTTTCGTCATTATTTACAAGGGAAGAAGTTTTTAGTAGTTACAGACTGCAACGCGGTCAAAGCATCTAAATCAAAAGTCGATCTCACACCTCGAGTGCATAGGTGGTGGTGTTTTCTACAGTCATTCGATTTTGACATCGAATACCGGCAGGGCAAACATATGAGTCACGCGGATTTCTTCTCACGTAATCCTTTGCCAACCCGCGAGCAGATAAGTAGAGTCGAACAGAAACGAATTAATTTAACAGAAATTTCAGATACCTGGTTACAAGCCGAACAGCAAAAAGACGACGAAATCAAATCTATCATAACTAAACTTGAAACAAATGAACTCGATAGCGACATTGCTAAAACATATGAAATTAGGCGTGGGTTACTATATCGAAAAATTTACAGGAACAATAAAAGTATTTGGTTGCCCATAGTTCCTCGGGCTTTTCAGTGGGCCATAATAAATCACAAAAATTAGGCATTTAGGGTGGGAAAAGACCCTTGAAAAAGTTTACTGTCACTTTTGGTTTCCAAACATGAACAAATATGTTAGGAAATTTGTAGAAAATTGCATAACTTGCAGGATGGCAAAAGGTAACTCCGGAAAGGTTCAAGCTGAATTACACCCCATCCCCAAAATTATTATTCCATGGCACACCATTCATATGGATGCAACGGGGAAGCTAAGCGGAAAGAAAGATACGAAAGAATACGTATTCGTATCTATAGATGCTTTCACGAAATTCGTGATTTTATACCATACACGAAATATAGACGCAACTAGTGCGATTAAAGCATTAAAGTACAATGTTTCATTGTTTGGCGCACCTCAGCGTGTTATAGCTGACCAGGGTAGATGTTTCACAGGAAAGGACTTTAGGGATTATTGCAACGGCCATAATGTTGATTTACATCTTGTTGCAACCGGTAGTAGTCGAGCTAATGGGCAGGTAGAGCGAGTTATGTCTACGCTCAAAAATATGTTAACAGCTGTAGAGACAAGTAGGAATAGGTCTTGGCAAGATGCGCTGCCTGATATTCAGTTAGCTATCAATTGTACGATGAGTAGGGTAACAAAAGCGAGTCCCTTGGAGCTTTTAATAGGAAAGGTTGCTAGACCTTTAGACCTAATGACATTAGAAATGGATGAGATTGCAACTGACTTGAATTCTGTTAGAGAGCAATCGGCACGAGAAATTGAGGCTAGCGCTTCTTACGAAAAGAACAGGTTCGATAAAACTAAAGCCAAGGTTAAAAAGTTTAAAGTTGGTGATTACGTTCTTTTGGAAAACCACGAGCGTAATCAAACAAAATTAGATTCAAAGTTTAAAGGTCCATATTTGGTAGTAGAGCTGTTGGATGGTGACAGGTATCTGCTGAAGGCTCTTAACTCTAATAGAACATACAAATACGCACATGATCGCGTGAGGGCCATGCCTGAGTGTTATGTTCCTTTAGAGTTAAACGCTGGGTTGGAAATCCCTCTTGACCAAGTTGAGACAGAATGTGCCGATGACGGCGATGGTGAGTAACTTTATTACTTACAATATCCTTGCTTACAATGATTTCAATAATGGTCTTCGTAATGACAGTGACTCGCCTGTGTGGCATTGACTCGCCTGTGTGGCATTGACTCGCCTGTGTGGCATTGACTCGCCTGTGTGGCATTGACTCGCCTGTGTGGCATTGACTCGCCTGTGTGGCATTGACTCGCCTGTGTGGCATTGACTCGCCTGTGTGGCATTGACTCGCCTGTGTGGCATTGACTCGCCTGTGTGGCATCAACGCGCCTGTGTGGCATTGACGAGCCTGTGTGGCAATGATACGCCTTTGTGGCACTGACTGACTTGCCTGTGTGGCATCCTGATCCTATATGGTACTCATGACTTTGTGTAATTCTGACGGGCCTGTGTGGCACGAGTTTAACTTTATTTCGTGTGTAGCATATGTTGGTCAGGGTGACCGAGTGGAGCGTAGTGTAAACCTATTTATTATTCGTTTACAGATGCTGAAGATGAGACAGTTGCCTCAGCACACGAGGACGTGTGAATATGCAGGACGGCCGTGACGGCGCGATGTCGAATATTGCACCCGTATTTGTTCCTATCTTTAGATTTCTTACGAATGTTTGTTACTTTGTTGTTTGTTTCGATTAATTGAACGTAAAATTATAGTAAATGATGGTAGTTATCAAACTATGTCTGTTATGATTGGTTAAACGTCAAAATATTATGGTTGTTATTAAAATGTAGGGTATCTTTGATATCATGTTGACAGTTGACAGCTAATTGTTTGTTTTGATTGCTTAAATGTCAAAATATTATGATTGTTGATTCTTTAAAATTCAGGGTATCTTTGAAAATATGTTGACATTGACAGTCATGAACATTTTGAAGGTAATATTAAAATAGGAGCGGGTTCCCCCCCGAATAGGGTAGCAATATGGCGCCGACCGGTCGGCAGCTGTCATTCTGTTGACAACTGCGCGCGGTGGTGCACGTGTTCTAACCTATTGGCTCCTAATCCAATTTTATTGTGTCAATCATATGTTATTTCGATCTAAAGAGTATTTAAATAAAATCAGTGATTTGTAAACGTGTAGAACGTGCTTTTATTTCCGCGTTTCCCCATCCTTATACCGCGATGGGTGATAATGATGAAAGTGACGATGCCAACACACGTGATAAGTTAATCAATGATGACAAGCGTTCCGCCGAGCCTCCTGACGCTTCGTCATATATATACGAGTATTATATTCTTTTAATTCTATTCTTAGTTATTTTTATTTTGAAATATTTATTTAAAATTTTAGTAGTTAATTTATTAAACCTCTAAATAATTTGCTACACCCTTGTCCGGCATCATGTTTCACATAACTAGGTACGTACATTTAAATATGCTGCTTTGTAGTTTCTTATTAATGTTGTACATGAATGCAATAAATAAATGATTATAATAATAGGACCTACGTACAGGAAGGGGTTGCTTAACTTATTACGTGTCCGTAATAAAGTAGGAATAGGAACCATTATGATTTTGCTACCTATATGTCCGTCTATCCCTCAGCGACATACCTACCTAATTCAGTTATCGTTAGTACTAGAGAGTTGGGACTTGGGACGTATTTGGCATGGTTAAATTATATATAGCTGGTCAAGCAGATCTTGTCAGTAGAAAAAGGCGGCAAATTTGAATAATGTAGGCGCGAAGGTATATCGTCCCATAGAAAATTTGAATTTCGCGACTTTTTTACTGACAAGATTTGCTTGACCAGCTTTATTAATTAAGTACCTACGTCAAAGTACTTTCATACACTTTAATAAAATAAATTAAACAATATCAGCTAACCTTACTTGCAGGAGTTGCAGGTACTTTCGCGCCACCTGTAGCTTCGTCTTATATCGAGAAAAAACCTACCTACCTTTGTGATTTGCCGACGCCAAAACGAATCGTCTCGGTAAATTGAAACCGTGTTTGAAATGGACCAATGGAGAGCCTCATTCTCGTTTGAACTGTGGACTAGTCAGGACGCGCGTGGTGTCTGGCTGAACTTGATAGTAATTTTAAATTCAGAACGAAAACAAATGGAGAACAATGTATTTAGTGATTATGGTACTGGCAGCGGTGGTTCGGCAAGATCGGTAAGTTTGAATTTAATTTTGATTAATTTTATTAAAAAGTAATACATACCTGTGTTAATTGGTAAGTAGGTACTTTAGGTACTACATTCAAAATAAGATGGAGTAGGTATAAATATTGGATTCCGTATTGTTTAGTAAAAGATAAATTAATTGTTAGGTAGATATCTAACTTAATGAGTTGAAATTAATGTATCTCTTAGGTTACTTTTGATTTATAAAAACAATTTGTACTTACCGTACCGCGGTAATCTCATGAAACCCACGACACGACCCGACCTGCAAATCCTGCAATGCAAAACCGCAAATGTGACGTTATCTCTAAATATGATGGTTAACTAAGTAAATTCCTACCTACTCTACCTACCCACTTCAATTATGTACCTACCTACTTATGTTGAAAAATTGACACAATTTCTAAATTAAATAACTAGGCAGTAATAGGTACCTACCTATACAGGTATCTTGGTACTCGGGTAGGTACTCTGACTTAAAATACAGACTTATTTATTAGTTATTGTAAGTATGTAAATCATGTTACATATTTAAGTTCTGAATTCTGATACCTAATTTCTGTGCCTAATATGTAGCATAGATCTATCCAAACTGACATTTAGTCATGATTTTCATGTTTCTCATGTTTCAATCGCATTGCATACCTACTAGAAAATACTTAGTTCGCTTTCTCGGGTCTCAATATTGGCACGAGTGGTAAACAACAACTATTATATATTAAACAAATAACTACCTATATACTTATTACACTTGTAGTCATGGGCGAGCTTGGATTCGTGGCCGTCAGCAGTTCCGAAACAACCGCAGTTGGGTGTGGCGGACGAACAACGCCAGTATCAATCCACAGATCTGCTAGATTGTAAGTACCTATTAACTTTTAGGGTTCCGCAGTCCAGTAACAATCCTTGTAGTTTCGCCATGTGGCCGTTTGCCTGTCTGCTGTCTGTCTGTCCGTCCGTCCGCGGTTTAGCTCCGTGATCGTTAAGTGCTGAAAGCTGCAATTTGGCATAGAAATATAATGAATCATGCCGGCAAAGTGGTAAAATAAAAACTAGATTTCACGCACGCTCCTTTACTCACTGCCGGGTATGCCACCTTGAGGCATAAAGCAGAAACTTATAACTGAAATAGTACCTACATTACGATACAAGTGAAAAAAGTAGGAAATTCGACCGAGTGGAGATAAAATAAAACACGGCCGAAGGGAGTGTTTTAAATCGACACGTGATGCGAATATGCCGCTAATATGCCGCCCTAGGAACCAGCTATACAGGGTGCTTCCTGTAACAGGAGCAATAAATTAAACTGTAGGCTGTACTCCTCAAACTGACCAACATTTGTTCAGCAACTTATGAAAATAACTCATGTTTTGATTTTTATTACACTTTAAAGTTTATTCTAAGACGCAATGTATTGCAAATTTTGTTATGTTTAAATCGTGACAAGCAACGTCAAACAGACTGATGTCAGCGTACATTGAAGGCAATATTTATTTGGTATGAAAAAGAGGAAGTCTAAAGGATTTATAATTTTTAAAAGTTGCTGAACAAATGTTGGTCAGTTTGAGGAGTACAGCCTTTAGTTTAATTTATTGCTCTTGTTACAGGAAGCACCCTGTATATAGCTCCGACCCGGACACGGCCCGGTCTAACGTGAGTCATCCAAAAGGCCAATTTTTTTAACCAATACTTAGGTCGGTTAAGTATTTAGTAAGTTTTATTATGTTGGTTTTTAGTTCTGTACTAATAAATAAAAGAATTAAGTTAAGTGACAATTTTGATGGCCCCTAAGCATTTATAATTTAATTTATTATATAACTAGCGACCCGCCCCGGCTTCGCACGAGTTAACAAATTATACATAAATCTTCCTCTTAAATCACTCTATCTATTAAAAACCGCATCAAAATCCGTTGCGTAGTTTTAAAAATCTAAGCATACATAATAGGGACAGACAGACAGCGGGAATAAGCGACTTTGTTTTATACTATACATTGTACCTAGTGATAGTGATAAGTCTTGTAACATAAATATAAAACTAAAACTAACTAAGTACTTACAATTAAAATAACTAAAGCTAAAAATTCAAAATACCTAACAAAATTTTGTGCATAACTATGCTATGCAGTGGAATAAAGTAGGTATTTGAACGTTAAGCCATTCGTGTGTCCTGTGTCGGTATATTCAAATCTTTAATTCTATATTCTATAGTATACTTATTCTACTTGCTTGCTGTTTCAGTGATGGTGAAAGGAAGCACGCTGCAAGAAATGATGAGCGAATTCAAAATGAACGGCTACGATTGTCCGTACAACCCCGAGGAAGATAGAAGGTCCAGCCGACCAGGTTAGTGCTTAGTGCTTAATAATAATAACTAAGGGAGTTGGGGTCGAAACTGGCGTGACAATGCGTAATATTAGATCACATTAGAGTGAGGCCGAGTTGCCCAACAAAATTTTACCATAGATTCCGGTAACTAATTGAAGTAAAAATAGTTATTATTTTTTAATGGGGTCCCAGCGCGCATAGGTAAGTTGTTCGCAGAAATCGCGAAGCGTCTGGTTGACGTAACTGGTGACCGAAGAGCTGGCGGCTACCTCGCACAACATATCAGCATTGCAATACAGCGAGGAAATATCGCCAGCATCCTTGGTACAATGCCTCATGGGCCTATTTTAGATTTAAGCTAGTTTTTAATTTCTTTTAGTAATACCACTGTATATATCTTGTTTGAAAATAAATGATTATATTTATTTCTGATTGACTGTTTCAGAAAATCATATTGGCATGGGTCCATCGAGCGTATACCTGCGACAGAAGTCTTGGCCCGAACCAGAGGCTAGTCCAGCGCAGCGCTTGCCGCGACCCAAGTCAGAGTGGATCCAGTCCACCACCTTGCCGGATCTGTTAAAGTCTCCAGTTTTTTTCGATGGTATCTTTATTGTACACAGCTATTATTTTTACCTACGAAAATTCTTAACTTCATACACAAAAGACATCTCTTTATTTATAACAATAATCAAAGATGTGGTACATTGCGAATTATGGATAGCTTTATCCATGTGATACTTAAATTAAGTTTCACTTTATAACACCACGCGATTGAAAGAGACACTGTCTTTATCACGTTGTGACATAGAAAAATACGGCATCCGCACGGTAGTGATGGTCGTACATATTTGTATATGTGACAGCGTTAACAAGTATACACCTGTAAAACCGACTGCTAGCCATATATGTATAATCTTGGTGTGTGAGTGTGCGACGATCAGAAGTAGACTCCAACCTTGGCGTCCTTGGTATCACCAGACCAACCAGTAGTGTCTCAATATCACCATTTCTCATATCAAATTCTGACGACCGACAAGCACCAATGCAACTTTTCAGATGACGTCGGCAAGGCTCCTTCCAATGTGTACCTGCGAGAGAAGTGGTCTGAGCCGGAGAAGTGGTTTGAGCCAGAAATGATGAAGTCGCAGCGGCTGCCACGTCCAAAGTCGGAATGGATCCAACCCACCACTGCGCCAGATATTACACAAGCTCACAAATTCTTCAATGGTATGTCCTCCTTGCAGGATGAATTAGAACCACAGAGAATACTTTCTGGAAAGTATCCAATGATTTTTCCGAATCCAAAATTTAAAGATACACCACCCACGTTTCTAATACGTTCCACGTTTTCGATTTTAAAGTAACCATAAACATTGTCCATCTGTATTCATGAGAAAGGATTGCAGGCATCAATTAAAAAATATTTCTGAAGTCGATTGGCCACCTGTGCTGACTTTAAAAATAAATCCGGTATGTATGTATTTTAAATTTTAGATTTGGAACTGACATTGCCCGTGAAACAGCTGGAAACTATTTCGGCGGAGCAAGTGCGAGTGTTGAACTCGCTGCCCAACGCCGTGTTGTACGGACTGCTCCGGGACCTAGAGCAGAATAGGAACGAGACAGCCAGGAACAAACGAGTACCATATGTAAGTGATTCGTTTTAAATACTTAGGTAGATTCTGTTTTGACATTCTGTGGATTATTCTCCTCTAACGTAAGTAATCAAAATATTTCAGCAACCTCCTGGGTCTTTTCAAATTAGTCTTTCAGAAGAAAAAATGCCTCCGATTACTTGTACTTCTGTGATTTTCGTTTAAACAGAAAACAATTTGTATGATACATAAATGCCTTTCAGCGGTCGGCAACCTTTTAGCAGCCGAGACCCACATATAAGTAGTACTTTAGTTAAAGAAATTGAAGCGGACCACACTTTGTAATTTGTGACTTTATCAGAAAAAGGTACCACATTTTCGTTTGTCAATAAGGTCAGCTTGGACTATGTGTATCTTATATGCGATGATGATTAATTAGTTATAAGAAAACATAAACTATTGCCAACGGTTGATGACACTAGATAAGTTATTAGCAGTGATCGTTAATTTTCCAGCAATTTTGGTGCGGCATAGTAAAAATAAAGGATTTTCTTTAATTTTTTTCTAGGGAGAGGATTGATTAAGGTTAATATTACTGTTATTAACCCTAATTATCTATTCCACCTAGAGTAGGGCATACAGATGCTTTTAACTTTTAACCAACAATGTTGCACCAAAATTGCTGGAAAATTAACGATCACTGGTTATCAGGCAATCATATTTTATTAAATTAATCGTTATTAATTATTACATTTAGATCAATATTTTGATTAGCAGGAATGTCGATTCTGCAAGAACAACGGCGAACGTGAATCATACTACCGCTCGCACGTGCTGAAGGACGCTGGCGGACGCGTGTCGTGCCCCGTGCTGCGCAAGTTCGTGTGCAAGCGCTGCGGCGCGCGCGGCGACCACGCGCACACCGTCAAGTACTGCCCGCTCAGCACGGAGGAGGGTACGCAGAATTACTTCATTTTAAAATCAGAGGAATCAGTCGCGGATTTAGAGGGTGTCTGCAATAAATCGAAAGGGGCTTAAAATTGTGTATCCTGTGAGATAATTTTGGCTACTTAGCACTAACGGCTCATTAATTAGCAAGAACGAAAGTGTAGCTACTATAAAAAAATAGCTCTAGCTTCACCTCCAATGGTAAAAGCCAAATATACTTTACTTCTCCATCGCCCGGACATAACCAATCACAAGATATGTCTGAATTTGCAGAACGCATAAAATCTACAGCCATGATGCGCAGCGTGCGGTTGGCGTCGGGGCGCCGCCGCGGGCCGGCGGAGCCCTCGGGCGACTACGTCATGTTCGGCGACACCACGCCCTCCGTGCTGCGCGACTACCGCTCCTGCGCCCCGCTCGATCCCGCGTGGGCCGACTTGGAGCAGAAGTTGACTTTATAAAGATATCAGTACAGTAGGTGACCCGGTTCTGTCTGGAGCCTGAAACAAGCTGATTTATACCACTTAATTACTATTCTGAGTACGGCCAACTAAATTATTTTGAGATGTGGCCGTATTGTAGGCACTAAACAATTGTAATAACATAATCCTGAAGAACCGTGCCATCTTAGCTGCTACAATGCTTATAATGTAGGATCACTGCTATATACATATATTGTATCTTCAACTAAAGTTGATTATGTGCACATTATGCACTGGCCATAGACTTACCACACTGGCTTAGTTACAAGTTAGGTACCACATTGATACTCAGATTTTATGGTTACAAGTTATTTTAGATATATGTCGACGTATTAGAAACCATACCAAGTTGTATGTATGGTATATTCATAAATGTTATTACCTAAAATTAACTGTTGATTATGGGTTCCTGTTTAATTAAACTTATTAGATGTAATGTTAGTATTATATGTGATACAAAATCATATACCTAAAGATGGAGTATGGAGGTATAAGTGTTATTAATTATGTTGCTTGGCTCATGCCAAAATTTAAAATTTTATGTGTCAAATCATTTATAACTAATATAAGATAATTCTCTTATCCGTTTATAAAGTGACATTTAATGTTATAATTACCGAATCGTTTCTACTTATTTAGAACTATAGAACGTTGATTAATTTTAAATGAAGACATTAGACAAAAATAATATAAGATTAACTTAGTGTTAAGTTAGGCAGTAGGCACCTACTCATCTCTTACCTCCCTAATGACGAAAACGACGAAAATAATGAGCAGACGTCAGTTAAATACCTAATTAAATAAATCGTTTATAGAGGGTAATGAAGGTAAACTGCGGGCTCAGCATGGTTCCATTTTTATCGACTATCACTATGCCCGTCACTTTCGCACTTACATACTTGTTAGAACGTGACAGGCATGGTGATAAACGATAAAAATGCGACCGTGCTACTAAGGCTGAAATGACGAAATCAATTTTCTTATACATTTTACAAACAAGAAACAATTTTTGTTGTATCTTTAAAGCAACATATTTATTAATATATCATGTTTCAATATTGTATTGACAGCAATATATTTCGAAATCAAATCTGTTGTTTTAAATGAAAAGTATACATTTCATATAAAGTTTATTTTATTATCAGGATGCCGATGGAATCTTGAGATGTGTCATTATGCTAGTAAATGTCTTTTTACCAAATACCAGTATAACCATTGTAAAAGTAGATGATTCTAAGTATTACATACTTAAG
Organism: Cydia amplana; assembly: GCF_948474715.1. Taxonomy (NCBI): domain Eukaryota; kingdom Metazoa; phylum Arthropoda; class Insecta; order Lepidoptera; family Tortricidae; genus Cydia; species Cydia amplana. The sequence goes on along the minus strand of NC_086074.1, from coordinate 9,882,819 downwards.
GAATGAAATTACCGGAGAAACAATTCATCAATTAGGTATGCAGTTACCGCTTGTACTCGTATTGGCAAATAAACAGTAATTTTTGTTAGAATTGCAGAGTTTATTTGTTCACAAGTGAATCATCTTTCCTATAATGGTTTTACTACGTCAATAACTGTTTAACGTTCAATTATTTAATATAGTTGTTAATGCGTCTGCTATTTCTTATACCAATGTTTCGATCATGTTGATTCATTATCATTATTAATCATTTACCAAATCAGTTACAAACTTTCAATATTTTTGATAATCAGTAATTTCAATAGGTGTTGGTGACGTCTTTATGGGTCCAATAAATCATTAGAAAAATGTGGTTATATTTAATTTTATTATGTGATAATAATATCGCCGTTTTTGGTGGTGGGCAAAGTCGTCAGTTTTGAATTTACCTAATCAATTTACGAGCTTAAACTAATAATAATATTCCCTAGTCTTATGTATGTTTCAGTAGGAGTAGCAGCGAAAGCGCTATTATTGTTTGTCCTTGTCACAGTCACGCTTTTTTTTATTCCCCACCGTATATTAGTATGGATTATGGTGGGCAACAAATAAATTCGACCATATAGTGTCGCATTGCGTATGTTTTGTCCCTCACGGAGGCATGCGTATACCACTTCTAATAGGATCCTACCTTCTATGACCTACCGGTAACCTACAGTTTCACGGGCTCTGTCTGACCTGACAGTTCTTATAAAATGAAAATGATGGAGGGTAGAATGTAGAATGAAAATGTTCATGGAGATTCCTGGAGATTCCTCTATTGTTCCTCTACCTAGTCTACCTCTACATTCCGTAATCTCACGCAAAGAGAACGAGTGATATTGTGATCGATGTGATTTTGCGACTGTCAGACCGTTGTCAAGACCATGCCAGACAGATGATGTCACAGTCTAGAATTTATAGGGTGAAATAATTTTAGATAAGAAGGGTTTTATTTAAAATACAATGGCAATTATGAACGACATGTAGCCTTACAATCACTAATTAAATTCATGGACCCTCAAAGGAAAGCAGTACCCGGGCCTATGGCTAAAACGAGTTTAAAATTGTCGCGTAAAAACAATAGTGTACCGAACACTTACTTAAAGCCTGTCGTGCCGCATAAGGAAATAGTAAAAACAGCCCACACTAGCACTCCTACCGTTGAGCACCGCTCTTTCCCTAGTGAAGAAAACCAGATCTACAGCGGGCAAGTCAATGTGTTGTCTATCATGTAAGTTTAAACTAGGCAGCCAAATAAGAATAGCTAGTCTTTATTTTATTTGATCGACTGATCGGTTTGGCTTCAACGTGAAAAAAGATAGAAACCCCAAGATGGTTTTTGAGGAGTCCCGCTTGTCCCTCACGCATTTACTGCGAACGGTGCCCGGTCATACTCTGGGTTTCATTTCACACAATATACTTACCTTCCCAAAATCATGATTAACTTGCAATTATTTAAGTCTTGAGTATTGGCATATTTAAATGACTTTTACTTACGTACGCACGTTACTAGGACTTCCTTTATAATCCTTCCAAACGCTAGCCTCGCGGGACTCTCGGGAGACTTATAGACTTTATATATAGGTACCATTACTATTTATTAGCACCTATTAGAGTAAAAAAGCACACGGGATCATTCGCGTAGTGATATCTGCAGTTGAACCGATGAATTGTGTTAGACTTTTATTAGGTACAGTCAGCAGCATAAGCTGCTAAGCGGGCGAGTTACAATTCCCTTTACTGACCTAACCTAACAAGTTTTTAATTCTAGTGACTTAGATAAGGATATAAGGTGCTGCAAATATTCAGAGGATGTGAGAGAAATAGCAGTGGGGTTCGCGGACGGCACGGTCCGGCTATTCGACTGCAGCACGGGAGAATGCACACATAGCCTGGTGGACGATGAGTGCCGCTCCTACCCCGGCCCCGTCACGTCCATCAAGCACAGACCCATCAGCGATGCACATCCCAATTCTAATACACTCCTATCTACATGTAAGTAAGAATATTAACTATATTTACAGAAGAAATATTAAGTTATCCTATCAATAATATAAATTAAATAAGAGCCAAAGTTCAATATTGAGAATATGCGTCATTGTTGATTTCGCCGGAAAAAGAATTGAGATCTATATTGGGTGCAAAGTTCTAGTTCGCTTGGGATGTAACTAAAATTCAGGATTTGGCTTGGCTAGTTTTACGTATGTACACTGTCTAAAATTTAGTTTGTTGGTACTCATCTTCCTCGCGTTGTCCCGGCATTTTGCCACGGCTCATGGGAGCCTGGGGTCCGCTTGGCAACGAATCCCAGTAATTGGCGTGGACACTAGTTTTTACGAAAGCGACTTCCATCTGACCTTCCAACCCAGAGGGTAAACTAGGCCCCTATTGGGATTAGTCCGGTTTCCTCACGATGTTTTCCTTCACCGAAAAGCGACTGGTAAATATCAAATGATATTTCGTATATAACTTCCGAAGAACTTAATCATTTAATCAATTTAACTCATTAGTACGAGCCGGGGTTCGAACCCGCGACCTCCGGATTGCAAGTCGCACGCTCTTACCGCTAGGCCACCAGCGCTTTTTAGTTTGTTAGTAAGTACTCATCTTCCTCGCGTTGTCCCGGCATTTTGCCACGGCTTCTAGGAGCCTGGGGTCCGCTTGGCAACTAATCCCAGTAATTGGCGTGGGCACTAGTTTTTACGAAAGCGACTGCCATCTGACCTTCCAACCCAGAGGGTAAACTAGGCCCGTATTGGGATTAGTCCGGTTTCCTCACGATGTTTTCCTTCACCGAAAAGCGACTGGTAAATATCAAATGATATTTCGTACATAAGTTCCGAAAAACTCATTGGTACGAGCCGGGGTTCGAACCCGCGACCTCCGGATTGCAAGTCGCACGCTCTTACCACTAGGCCACCAGCGCTTTTTAGTTTGTTAGTAAGTAGTTAAGTACTATTTCAAAATATTATAGCCGTAAGCTTGGCAGCTAATATAGATGGCGCTGTACGGCGCTAGGGAGCGTGCGTGATTGTGATTGGTAAGGGGGTAACCACGGTTACCATCAGTTTGTCACTGACATAAACGCCGTCGAGAACGTAAATTACTTTCTATACATCTCGTTCGCACTCGCATATTCGTGCAAACGGGATGTATAGAAAGTAAATTACGTTCTCGACGGCGTTTATGTCAGTGACAAACTGATGGTAACTGTACAGGAGGTAACCCAGGATCTCCGTTTTATTAGCTTGAAGTGTCTACTTGTCTAGTTATTCTTTTCCATTTAGACCATCCATAAGATGGCAGAACCCTGCAACGGATATTTCAAGTTTACAACAAGTACAGAGTAAACGATTAATTTTAATTGACAACAAAGTTATCCAATAGAATCTCTGTCCCGCTCCATCGCTCCCGCGCAATTAAGCAATTGTTACCGATTATTGTTCTTTAGATGTTAACGGTTGTATAAAATGCTGGATGTACAAATACGACCAATGTCTGTACACAATCAGGGAGAAGAGACAGACGCTTGGTCTCACCTACCACCCTCGTTTTTGCAAGTTCGTCGCCTACGGAGACGACTGTAGAATCAACATGTATGATGAAGAGTCACAGACACAAGAAAGAGCATTTTACTCAAGGTACCCAATTTTCTTTCGGTAGGCCACTAAAAATGATCCTTATATAGGTAAAAAGGTGTCATCATGGATCATGATTCTTAGAAATAAAGGAAAACTCACCGATTTGAACTCGCGACTGAGCCCAGCCCGCCACTCAACCAACTGAGCTACCGAGACGTACCCTTTGACAGCGAATATTTCCACTATATGTGGCCCCAATTTCACCACGCCGACATTTGTCAGTGACATATGTCGGATGACAATTGTCAAGTGACAGGTGACAAGTGACAACTTCGTAAACTGTTTTTGTATAGAAGTGCTTATAAACATGACAGGCATTTAGTTACAATTGTCCAATTGACAATGATTTGGTGAAACAAGAGTAGTTTTTATAAGTCGACATATTTGTCAATTTGTCGGTAATTCTTGACATGAGATCGGAGCTGTGTCAGGCTTGGGTGACAATTGTAGTGTTTTCGTTGTTAGCAAACCCCGTTATCATCGTTGCAGTTCATTGAAAATAAACGTTCGCAAAACTGTGTACCCTAAATTCGCCTTTAGGGTACAAATAAAAATCGCTTTAAATCGCTTTTTAATTCTTCTTAACTAGCATTAAATCATAATTCCATTATAAATTTTAATTGTTGCCTATGAAGGCGTTTAGTAATTCAACATTTAGGATTTGGAATAAGTCTCAGTATAGTTTTCATAATAAAAAAAAAATATAATGCGAAGTTGGGGACCGGTAGCGAAATTAGGTATGTTTAGATAGGTATTGTAAGTTAAATTTCGGACATGATTGTAAAGTTGTTATGGAATAAACTATCTTATCTTATCTTATTGTTTTTTTAATAATTTACTTGGGCGAAGTTGGGCACTAACAGTAAAGTTAGGGTTTTGGTTAGTTAGAAAATGAATCTCCGCGAAAGCAATAGTGGTGATATTCTTATACAAGAGAATATATAAAGTACGAATAGATTCCTACTTTGACGTCACTGACTTTGCATTTGCAGAAAAAAATACTTAAAACTAACAAAAAAATAATGCTTTGACGCCTTGTCAACAAATAATGTAGGTATTGTAATTGTAATAGTAATTAGCATTTATTATTGAAGCTGGTACATAACATATATTAATTTGATTTATCAACTTTAGCTTCAACTCGTCCTTTGACGTAGGCCTCCTCCATAGCTTTCCATTTGTTTCTTTCTTTTGCTGTTTGCATCCATTTACCTCCTATTCTTGTTAAATCATTCGACCATCTAAACTTTTGTGGGCCACTCTTTCTTTTATTATATCTAGGGCACCACTCTACAAGGTCTCTTGTCCACTTATCCAAGGTTTCTCTCATCATATAATGTAGGTATACGCTGCATTAAATGGGGTCGGGACACAGATGGGATCTCAATCAATATCATGTTAGTGATGACAACACGGCACATCGAAAGCAATTAACGATCTCTTGTGAAGAATTGACAAATATGTCGACTAGTAAACATTACCCTTGTTTCACAAAATAATTGTCATTAAATTTAAGATGGACAATTGTACTAAACTACCTGTCATGTTTATATGAAGTTCTATACAAAACAATTTACGAAATTGTCATCTGTCACCTGTCACTTGACAATTGTCACTCGACATATGTCACTGACAAATGTCGGCGTGGTGAAACAAAGGTCTGTCATTTTTTTGACAATTGTCGTACCTGTCAGCTTGGTGAAATAGGGGCCAGGTCGAGCGACGGTGACGCCGGTTCTTTCAAAACATCTACCAATCACAAAGGACTATGCGTCAAAATTGCCCCAAAACCAACAGAGTTGAGAGTTAGGGCGTTAGATAGGTATTTTTCTGTACTTCATTTCGTTCTATGGGCACCAAGCGGAATTCCATTGCAGAACTGAGAATTTGGTATTTTAGTCAAAATGTCGTCACCCTTATTACCTAGGCAATAGAGTCCACCGCCGAGCGAGCGCAGCAAATCATTCGGTGTGCTCGCCCCCTCGCCCGGCGGTGCGCGAACATCTACCTTGCAGCAATTAAATTACTTACTTGGACTTTATTGCCTAGGTAATAAGGGTGACGTCATTTTGGCTAAAATACCAATATCTCAGTTCTGCAATGGAATTCCGATTGGTGCCCATAGAAAAAAATTAAGTACATAGAAATACCTATCTATTACCTTACTCTCATTTCTGTTGGCGTTGGGTCCAGGCTCCATACAAAGTTGCCCATGGTCCTTTTAATCTTAAATTTTCAACAGCGGTACAAGGGGCGTTTTAGACGGCCACTCGTCAAGGATATTCGCCTGCGCGTTTCACCCGAAGTCGAATCACGAGTTGGTGTCGGGCGGCTGGGACGATACCGTCATGTGTTGGGACGACCGCGTACCGTACGCCACGCGGCGCTTCGCGGGCGTGCACATGTGCGGGGAGGGGCTGGACTTTGACAAGCCGGGGAAACAGGTACAAGAACCTCGATAATCCGAACCATGACATGGTTTATCCGAACCATGACATGGTTTATCCGAACCATGACATGGTTTATCCGAACCATTACATAGTTTATCCGAACCCTCCAATTATCCGAACTTTTTACAGGTGTTTTATATTTTAACGATAATCTACAGATTTTAATATACTCAACAATCAGAACTAGTGACGGTCGGAATTAGTTCGGATAATCCAGGTTCTACTGCATTTTACTTCTCTCTCTCTCTTTTAAAAGAAGCGTTGCAGTTGTGGAGTGGGATTAAGATAACTCTGGGCTATAACCGCGAAAATCTAAGTTCGCAAATTGCGGGCATTTTTCTCTGTCACTCTAATTACGCCTTCACTGGAGTAAAAGAGAAAAATCCCCGCAATTTGCGAAAAATGGTTTTCGCGGTAGCCCCTTTGCATAGCATTTGCTACAAAGTGCGGAAATGTATCATAATATCATAAACGTTAATTTTACCTATTCTACGAAATATATCTTGTCTAGTAATCATTTATGTTTTTTTTACTAAAAGATGGTAGCAAACAAGTAGGTACATTTTAGCTGCCCCTGAATTCCACGTTGTAACGTTTTTTTAGATCCTAACCTGTTCCTGGCAAGAGAAGGACTCTATTCAGTTGTGGGATTACGGCTCCTGCAAAGTGATAGAAACTATTGTCCCGGATACTCATCAATCCAAACTTTATTGCGGAAGGGTGGTGCCAAAAACGAGTCTCATAGTTTACATAGGTACATAGGTACATTTTAGCTGCCCCTGAATTCCACGTTGTAACGTTTTTTTAGATCCTAACCTGTTCCTGGCAAGAGAAGGACTCTATTCAGTTGTGGGATTACGGCTCCTGCAAAGTGATAGAAACTATTGTCCCGGATACTCATCAATCCAAACTTTATTGCGGAAGGGTGGTGCCAAAAACGAGTCTCATAGTTTGCGGTGGATCCGAAATCAATATGCTGCGTGTCGTTGATACCAAGCTTAAAATAGTAAGTTCAATGTTATTAATACGTAATAAACTGAAATAGATGTCATATATTAAAGAAAAAGTGACGAAGCCATCCAGTGGTGAAGGTCGGATTCGAACCGGCGTCTTTAGCAATCCGGGCTAACGCCTTGAATATAACACGTAGTTGAAAATTTTAACTGAACTTGAAACTATCCAACTGTAATACCTATTAACAGTGGTGCCTAAAACTTACCTAAACCGGTATTTAAATTTGTAACGCCCGGTAGCGGCCCTTTCGAAAGACAATAGTTATTGTTTAACTCCTCGTGCTAATATTGATATCCGAGCAAGCGAAAGATTTCAAAATTAAACCACGACGAAGCGACTGGTTCGAAAAGTGGAATCTTGAGCGTTGCGAGGGTTTCAAGGCACGAGGGTTAAACATGCTCCCGAGTGAAACACAATATTTTTCATCACACAAAAGCACGGAAAATAATTGTAAAACATTGCAAACCAAATTCACATGAAAGTTATTTAATATTTAATTTTATTATTCAATATCATCAGCATCACTTCAAAATCAAGTCATCAGTCTAACTCAAAATTTGCTTCAGATTGTTTTCCACACATGAGGATAAAATGCAACTTTCTTATCTATTTTTGAAGTACAAAGAGAGCCTTTACGAGCTGGTGTGGTGAAAAATAATAATTATGATACTACCCCGTGGTTTTCACCATATGTCTAGTTTGCGATAACAGATGGTCATCACATACTTTAATCAAGACATTTTATACATTTGTTTACAGACGGAGTGTTGTATACGTAATAACCCAGGCGGTATATACGGTTTTGATTTTGGAAGGGTACGAAGGAAAATTACTCTTGATACTGGAGGTGGATATAAAAAGATCAGTGAAATTGGCAGCATACCGCGTGTCGCCTACGTTAGCGGGAAAAGACTGCAGATTGTAGACTTCGGCGAATCATGACTATTTCAGCAGCCATATTGTTGTACATTTATTTTATTTTTAACCTTATACTATATATATATATAATAAAGGGTGAGATTAACAGAAACTTCCCCGGAAAGTTGTACATCAGTTGTATTGAATTTATTCTCTCTTTTAACATTTTTCTACGCACAAACAGCCGCTTAATTTTACGTGATAGACAAATACACTGTGATTTCATTTTGTAAACAGTATATAAAACTCTACAAAGATAAAATATCGAGTTTGGCAAGAATTCATAATATACGACTAGATCGGTTGCGCTGGCGCACCAATGGCCCGGCGGCCGCCGAAGCGCAAAGCGTACACGCTTAATGTTGTGCCTCTAAAACGGGCCGGTCGGCGGTTTTCCTTATTATCTTAACGTAAACGGATGTCAAAACACTTGGTCATTTCCTGTAGCGTACATTGTAAACATTACAAATACAAGCGGCCTAAAACATACTATAATAAATATACATCGAAACAATTTGTAGACAAATTCTTTACGACATCATTAAAATGAATTCCGTCGGACCATTCGCGCACCCAAATCACCGGTCTACATTCATAACATAATAAATAAAAAAAAACATAAATACTTCTACATAGTATTATATACAGGATTTGAACATCTATTGTTATTCGACCGATTCAAGTTGAGCCTCGTCAACGGGTGGGTCTTCCCGTGTTGCAACTGTTTTTTGTTTTGAGCTTTCGACATCACAGTCGATACCACCACATCGGAGTAGTCGAGCGGCGGGATCGACAGCACCGTGGGCGCGATCGGCGGCCGCTCCGCACCCGCGCTCGAGCCGCGCAGCGCGCCGCAGAACGAGTTGCGCAGCGTCGGCGGCCGCCGCGGCTCCGACGCCGACTCGCAGCGCGCCCGGCTCGGCCGGTCCCAGCGGTCCACCAGCACCCGCACCGACACGTCCTCGCCGGCCGGCGGCGAGCTCGGCACCCGCTCCCGCCCGTCGCGCGTCCGCGACTTGGAGCGCGCCTCGAACTCCTTCTTGAGGTTGCTGACGAGGCCCTGCGGCTGCGGCGCGGCGGCGCGCGGCAGGTCGCCGTACGAGGCGGCGGCCAGGCGGCGCCGGCGCGGCCCCGAGCGCAGCCACGTGTCGGCCGGCGCGGACGCGGACAGGCGGCCGCTCCACGTGGAGGCGCCGCGCTGCATGCGCGCCGCCGCCGTCACGAACTCCTTCAGTATGGCACAGGTTTCGTTGAACTTGCGTTCGTTGTCGGAGACGTCGGCGCGGCGGCGCGGCTCGGCGTGCTCGCGGATGCTGCCGAGGTCGGGCTTGGCGGCGGGCGCGAGCGCGGGCTCGTCCTTGGGCCGCTTGTCGCGCGGCCGCGTGTCGTACGAGCCCCAGGACGAGTGGCGCGACAGGTCGGGCACGACGGCGCTGTCGAACGAGCTCCACGAGCTCTGCCGGCTCGGCGGGACCTCCTCGTCGGCGGCCCTCTCGTCGCAGTCGTTCCGGTCGACTAAATTAGATAAAACGTCACTCAGTTTCGTCTTCACGTCTACGATACCACTGTCACTTTTCACTATATTATCGTTCACGTTCTCCTCGGGCTTCTGCCAGGCGGGCTCCCCGGGGTCCCACGTGTGTATTTTTTCAGAATCTAGATTCGAGGGAGGGTATTTGTGACCTAAGTTTCGCAGGGGGGACACCTGCGGGGGTTTGCCCGGCGGCTCGGCGGACGCGTCCGAGGATCTGTTGGTGGAGGACTCGCCGGTGGCGAAGTTTAGCCGCTGGTACCTCTTGTTCTCGCGCCGGTCGCCGGAGGCGGCGGTCTCGATCTCGTGCACGATGTGTTTGACCGAGGGCGCGCCCTCCTCCTTGAGGCGGATGATCTGGTTGGGCGAGACGCTGTAGGAGCCGTCGCCGTAGGGCATGAGCATGTGCCGCGTCTCGCGGGCGAGGTTCTCGAGGGAGACGGAGGTGGGAGGCAGCAGCTCGGAGGCCAGCTTGGTGTCGGGCGACCAGGACCGCGGTCGGCCCGAGTACGAGCCCGTCAGCGCCAGCACCAGCGGCGTCGGATCCGTCACTTTGTTCTCGCTCTTCGAAATATACTTTGGCGACTTGAGATTAGTTTCCGACTTGGACCTCTGCAGCTTCTCCTTGTTCTTCATGGCGTCGAGTATGCCCTGGTAGGTTTCCAGCTGGTTGAGGAAGTTGGTGTTGGGTTTGATGCAGCCCCGCTTCGCCTTGACGTGCTTGAGAGCCTTGTCGAAGTTCCAGTTGTACGCCTTCATGGCGTACGCGATCACGACGGACGCGGATCTGCTGATGCCCATTTTGCAATGGACTAATACTTTTGAACCTTCGTTCCTGGCTTTGTTTATGTATTTGAATGTGTTGTCCCAGTGTTTCAGTAGGTCAGTCTTTTCGTCGTCGTACACTCTTATATTTAGGTAATCGAACACACCGGGGAAAAAATTATCTATCTCTCGAGTCACATTCAATATGTGTCTTACTCTGAAATGAAAAGAAAAACGACATTCTTAATACAAACATGCATGATTCATAAATATAATAGTGCAAAATACACGTAACTTCAGTCTTTGTTTTATTATCAACTTTTTTATAGTTTTCCTTTTTATAAAAGCTGACATGTTTATTGCCAAATGTAACAAAAACTTTTATATTAATCACTGTTCACTAACTAGGTAATTGTTACATTATGGTGTAAAGGTAATGAATAAAATGGAACCGTACCCATTTCTCTGCAATTCCTCCAAGTTGCTCGCGTTCCACTCGGAGCCGAGGTACACGTGGTCGAAGATCTCTGTGGGCGCGTCCATCTGGCCCAGGATCGTCAGCATCTCGTGGTCGATGAACGACTTGTACTCGGCCAGGTCCATGTCCAGCTCGTCCTCGAGCCGTACTCGGATGGATTTGCTCGTCACCTCGTCTAGATCCACGCTCATCATGATTTCTTTGAGGGTGCATCGGATCACGCGTTCCGTTTCGTCGCGCTCGCGTGGCCTGTGGACAAGAGTTATGGCGTTATTCTTAAACGTGTGTCGAGTCTAACAAATCGTTGGTAATCGTTTGTCTCTATCATCCATTTTGACCATTCCATTTGTTTGAAAGAGACAAAATTTAACAGAGGTTGCTATTTTTTAATTAATAAGGGGGTTAGACTTTAAAGGAATGGATTTACATATACAACAACTTAGATTTTCTGATATTTGAGTTATTTGCTATTACTATACTTTTTCAGCTAAGAAGCGATTAGGTAATAATTAAATTGGATATAGCTGCCAAGAAATAAAAAATTGGCAAGAAAAGACATATTATGCAAGATTTTTATAGGACCCTGGACGGTCAGAGGTTAATGCATAAAATAGAGTTGTAAAACACGATGTTAAACAGAGTATTACAAAGTTTACCTTAAGTTTTTCATCAAAGAAGACAAATAACAACCTTTTTAGATCGGCAAAGTAACTTCATATATCGTCAGATTATTTCGTATATCCTAAATTAATGCATAGGTACCTACATAATACCCATGCGCACATTACTTTCATAAAGATGTAAGCGAACAAAATCACAATTGCTTCAAAGTTCTTAAATAATAATTGGCGGTAAATGCACACATGTTTAATTAACACTTTGGCCGACGTCCGATCAGATTCGAGGCCGAGAAACGAGGTCTAGGCGCTTGCATGCGCGATGATCTATTACATGCAGGTTAACTACAAAACACGCAACACACAGGAAGCGTTAACTTCTTTGAATAATCATTATACAACGCTACAACAATGTTATAGATTTCGAATATAACTATGCTATACAATGTCAATGTAAATGGGTTGGGTATGAGCACGTGTAGTAATAAATCATATGTGCAACTGCGCACGTTGCGCACTACAGCAATAATTTCGGCATTCCACAATCAGTTCTGGCATCTTAGCTGCCATTAAACAATCAAAAAACTATTTCTAGAGAGACGTGAAAATTAAAGAATTGTTCCACTGCGTCAGAGCAGATCTATACTATAGCAAGAGATCTACGAGGGGTGTTCAAAATATTCTCGGTATGAGAATGAAAACAAACAAGTACGAAAAGTTTGATATTTTTATTTTTCAATATACTCCCCCCCTATGTTCATACACTTAAAAGATCGATCAATTATTTTTTTTAATCCTGCATAAAAATATTTTTTATCTTTGGTGTAAAAATGCTCCTCCACTGCCGCCTTCAATGCTTCATCATCGGAAAATTTATTTCCACGCAGATCCTTTTTAAGATTGGGGAACAAAAAGAAGTCGCTGGGGGCTAAGTCAGGACTATACGGTGGGTGAGTAACAGTTTCAAACCCACATTCAACAATAGCTGCCTTGGCAATATGAGCAGTATGGACGGGGGCGTTGTCATGCAGAAGCATAACACCTTTGGTTAACTTTCCTCGCCTCTTTTCTTTGATTGCATCCTTTAATTGACGTAGAATGTTAGCGTAGTACTGTCCTGTGATATTTACACCTTTTTCTTTATAATCGATCAGTAATACTCCTTCACAATCCCAAAATATCGTGGCCATGACCTTGCCAGCTGAAGGGATGACCTTGAACTTCTTGGGATGAGCTGAACCCTTAATGTGCCACTGCATGGACTCTTGTTTACTCTCTGGGTCATAATGATGAACCCAGGTTTCATCTCCAGTAACTATTCTTTGCAGCACCTCATCAGGATTTTCACCGCACAGGTCAATAAAATCGGAACAACAAGCTACACGCATGTCTTTTTGAAGCCGAGTCAGCATTCGCGGAACCCACCTTGCACTTACTTTTGACATATTAAGATGGTCATGGATAATATCATGTACGGTACCAATAGAGAGATTGGTTACTTGTGCTATAGATTTTACCTTCACTCGACCATCTACCAATATAAGTTTTTCCACTTTATCAATATTTTCTTGTGAAGTAGCTACTACAGGCCGGCCAGGTCTAGGGTCGTCTTCAACACTCTCCCTTCCACGTTTAAACTCGCTTGACCACTTTTGAATGGTAGATAAAGAAGGAGCAGACTCACGGTAAACACAATCCATTTTCTCTTTTATGGTTTTTTGATTTTTACCCTGTTTTGTCAAGAATTTTATCACGCATCGATGTTCTAATTTAGTTAACATTGTCAATTCCCACATGATGTTCATGTTTGTTCAGCAATTGCAGAAAAACAAAAGAACATTTTTTTTAATGTCAATGAATAAACCTTAGCGGCCAGTAACGAAAGAAATTTTAGAAGAGGTTGTAAGATATCAATACCAAGAATATTTTGAACGCCCCTCGTAAGGTCCACCACCTTGCATTTTGGAGACAAAGCAAACCGCTTGGAACAGGTGTTCCTGGGGGTGATCTGAGCTGATTTAGCTCGGTTGCCGAGAGGTCCCCCCCAGCAGGTGGGCAGGGGAGGGGGGGCAAAAGTGCCTCCGGCGCGCCTCACTCTAAATTTTATATCTGCATACATCTAGCAACTATATCAGGTTTGGTGTCTTTTTCGTATAATTCGAGGATGGAGAATTCATTTCTGTGACTAAACTTTCACTCACCCATACAAAAAAATCGAGAAATTCAAAATTCCAAAAAAATCTTTACACTTTTTTTTTCGAAAATCCTCTACAAAATTAAAACTACGAGGATTTGCTTTACAAAAAAAATACCTGTCAATAGCCTAGTTATCCTTATATATAGAATAGTAAACTTCTCAATCATTTTTCTTTTATAACTCTGTAAAAAAAAATATTTATGTCGCGCGGCGTACCTGCATTGTAAGAGCAGTATGCAGCTTTTAGGATTTTTAAGTATGTTTTGATGGTTTCTTATAAGTTATTATGCTTCTTTTTGTAGATTACATTAATATATTACTTCTGGACGTGATATATATGCAAATATAAATGAAATATATAAATAATAATAATAAGTGGCAACACAATTCCAACAAGCCCTCGAGCTTGGTTCTCTCCCACCTTCCTTAACAACTGGTGTCACCTTCCTGCTCTTCAAGTCCGGTAGTACCACGGAAGCAAAAAACTACAGACCCATCACATGCTTGCCTATACTCTACAAGCTCCTTACATCCATTTTGAGAGCAAAAATCAATGCGCACATTGTCGCAAACAATATTTTGGCTTCCGCTCAAAATGGATGTAGGGTTGGGTCCCGTGGTACTAAAGAGCTCCTCCTCATAGACATGACCATATGCCAACAAATCCGGCGGAACAAGGGGGCCCTCTCAGCCGCTTGGATTGACTATAAGAAGGCCTATGATTCGGTGCCTCATTCATAGCTGGGGAGGGACTTAGAGCTGTATAAAGTTGATGCAGCTTTGAGAGCCTTCCTAAGCGCGTGTATGAGGCAGTGGACCACAGTCCTTCGTCAACCAGGAGGCGGGAATGACCGCTCTGGCCCGCAGGGTTTTATAAGGATTGAGCGAGGAATCTTTCAGGGTGACAGTCTGAGTCGCCTGTGGTTCTGCCTAGCTCTGAATCCCCTCATGAACCTCACCCTGCTGAAAGATTTGGGACTAGGTTGCCGGCTTCGGAGAGAGGGTGAAGTAATTTCTCACCTTTTGTACATGGATGACCTCAAATTATTTGCACAAAATAGCCAAGACTTGTTGGACCTACTGAAAACTACCGAAGTCTTCAGTAGTGCCATCAACATGGAGTTTGGTGTCGATAAATGTGCGGTTATACATGTAGAGCGGGGGAGGGTTGTAAATTCAACAAATTTACAACTCTCTGAGACAATGGCTTTCAGATCTATCTCTGAATCAGAAACCTATAAATACCTTGGTATGTCACAGTCGCTGGGTATTGAGGACGAGGGTATTAGATGGTCGGTGAAGGAGCGCTTTTTCAGTCGGCTCACAAAAGTCCTTAACAGTCTTTTGTCAGGAGGCAACAAAGTGCGTGCCTTCAACGCCTGGGTAATGCCCCTACTCACATACTCCTTTGGCATACTAAGGTGGACTCAGACCGAACTGGACGCCCTAGATCGGAGGGTCCGATCACTGCTCACCATGCATCGCATGCTACACCCACGCTCGTCAGTTATGAGATTGTACATCCCACGGAAGTGTGGAGGCCGAGGCTTCCTAAACGCCAAGGATCTCCACAACCGCCAGGTGTACAATCTCAGGAATTATTTCCTTAACAACGAGTGTGGAATGCATCGTGATGTGGTGGCAGTAGACAGGAACCTCACGCCGCTCTCCTTGGCAAACGAGAACTGGCGCAAACCTGTGGTACTAAGTACTGCGGATCGCAAGGCGGCATGGGAGAGTAAGGTGCTACACGGGCGGTTCTACAAGGCCCTCACGGGACCCGATGTGGACCTGCTCGGGTCGGTGAACTGGTTACGATTCGGGGACCTCTTCGGAGAAACCGAAGGTTTTGCCTGTGCAATTGCGGACGAAGTAATGATGACGAACAACTATCGGAAATACATCCTGAAGGACGGTACGGTCGACATTTGTGGGGCATGCCGCCGTCCCGGAGAGTCACTCAGGCATATCATTTCCGGTTGTTCTCATCTTGCTAACGGCGAGTACTTGCACAGACATAATCTCGTAGCCAGGATTATTCACCAGCAACTTGCTCTTCTATATGGTCTTGTGGACCGTGAAGTACCGTACTACAAGTATTTACCTGCGCCTGTTCTCGAGAATGGTCGTGCCACGCTCTATTGGGATCGATCTATCATCACTGACAGGACTATTGTAGCCAATAAGCCTGACATTGTGATAATAGATCGATCGCAACGTCGGGCCGTGCTCGTTGACATCACCATCCCCCATGATGAGAATCTCGTGAAGGCCGAGAAGGACAAGTCCAGTAAGTACTTGGCTCACGAGATAACCGCCATGTGGGATGTTGATTCGACGATCATTGTCCCGATAGTCGTTTCAGTGAACGGTCTAATAGCGAAGAGTCTCGACCAACATCTTGAGAGACTCTCGCTAGGTGGTTGGATCAAGGGCCAGAAGGCGGTGATCTTGGAAACGGCGCGGATAGTCCGCCAGTTCCTCTCTCTGCGGCCCTGACCACCGGCAGCTTGGGCCTTGCCCCGCTGCTGGCGGCACCCTAGGTTAGGTTTTTTATAATGTGTTTATATGTATTTTTATTGTTTTGTAAGTGTTTTTATATTTTACTTTTATATTCATATTATAAAAAAAACCTAACTTAAGATGAAAGATAAATAAAGTGAATAATAATAAAATGCTTTATTGCACACTACAAAAGAAATGTTACAAAAGTATGAACAGGTACAAAAATGTAGGTAACAACAGGCGGACTTATCGCTAAATAGCGATCTCTTCCAGACAACCTTCAGATAGTGAGACGGCGGAAAAGATTCAAGTTAACGGAAGTTAAATAAAGATGTTGGGTACTAATACCAACGGTCCCTGAGCGCGAGCGCCGCTGCACTGCACCGCATTCACCTCCGTTTAGATACCTACACTACACGCAAATTTAGTATAATTTTTATGTATACATATATAAGTATCTCAAAAGGCGTAGAAGATATAAGGTCACAATAACTAAATAAAAAATTGATCTGTCGTGAAACTATCCAGTAGGTAGACAACTCATTCTGCATAGGATAATCCAATATTCAGTTATATCGTACTTATTGTAAATTCCTTTATTGTTTTAAATATTTACTTTCTGTACCTACTTGCGTTATGCTGAATAATGTTTTGAAGTGAATGCGTGTCTAAACTAAATGCGTGTAGGTATACCTACTTCAGCACGGTCCGCCGTGCGACACAAAACATTTTTTTAAATACAATTATTAGTCAAAAATGGTTGATAAGTTTATTATTCTATATAGTAGAATAACTGGGCTATTCACATGCATTTTTTTTTAGAGCAGATCCTCATAGTTTTAATTTTGTAGAGGATTTTCAAAAAAAAAGTGTCAAGATTTTTTTTTTATTTTGAATTTCTCGATTTTTTGTATGGGTGAGTGAAAGTTTAGTCACAGAAATGAATTCTACATCCTCAAATTATACGAAAAAGACACCAAACTTGATATAGTTGCTAGATGTATGCAGATACAAAATTTAGAGTGAGGCGCGCCGGAGGCACTTTTCCCCCCCTCCCCTGCCCACCTGCTGGGGGGGACCTCTCGGCAACCGGGCGAAATTAGCTCAGATCACCCCCAGGAACACCTGTTCCAAGCGGTTTGCTTTGTCTCCAAAATGCAAGGTCCCCTTAGAAAACGGGATCTAAGATCTAGTACTACTAGACTTGCAAGACTGGAAGTGGAAGTTTGATCCGTAAAATATTAATCTTAGCCATAACTGACTAAGGGAGCGCTGGGACTAGATGCAATCGACATGCCATTTAGTTTAAGCTGGTGCGGTCAGAGTCACCACAGGCCTGAGTGCGCGCAACTCGACCGACTCTTGTAATAATTTGCTACATACAGTCAGCAGCAGAAGTTGCTAAGCGAGATTGATCTTGATGCGACGTTATTATTAAGAGAATAAGAGCGTGTCAAGGTAATTTTGAGTACCTCGCCCGCTTAGTAACTTCTGCTGCTGGCTGTACATCCATATTAGTTGTGCCACCAAAGGTTTTAAACTCACTTCAGCCGCAGCGAATCTGGCGAAGGTGGTCGGCGGGACTCGATGCAGTCCATGGCATGCCACTCGTTGAGGCAGGAGCGGTCGGAGTCCACGCGGGCCTCATAGTGCGCGCACCACGCGTGCGAGACGCCGCCCGCGAAGTGGTTGAGCGCCCGCGCTCGCCCGCTGGCGCGGTGCAGCGTCTGCAGCGCTGACCTGCAAGATAACAATAGGCTACATGACTAATTTTTTTTATGGTATCAATCGATCGGGTTTGTTTTTAGGATCAAATGTCTATATGGGACCCATTGCATTAAAGTAACACAAAAGTCAGAAATTGTAGTCAAAGTCCGACAGTCGCACTTCACTCGCGAAACGCCCTATACAAAACGGCCAGAGGCCGTGACGTCATCGCCCACGTTGTAGTATGGACAAAACAAGAAAATTGCGTTTTTGTCGGTGAAATATTGCGTTTACGTATATAGTTGCTATACAATATTTTTTTTGGTGAAACGTAAGGAATCGAATGGTACCCTTACTTTTATCGTTTTTGGAAGTAAAAAAAAACATAAATTTTGAAACTGTCAGGTCCTGTATTTTTGTAATTTTTCAATATTTTGTTTTATTATCCACATTATTGTGATAAATTGCTCGTTTGCTATCTATTTTACTAGATTTTGTTATAAAATTCAACATGTGTCAACATCCCTATTTACATTGGGAATGTCTCAACGTTAAATTGGCGTTGTAAAGGACCGGTTGCGCCGCACAGTTAGCGGACTTATCAACGTTAGTCAGCAGTGAACTATGGAACATGAAACTTCCTATTTTATAAAACGCCAAGTTTTATAAAATAGGAAGTTTCGACGGTAACAGACGTTTTGGCGCAACCGACCCTGAAACGCACCTAAGCCACGTGTATTCATTGTTAATTTCGTACGCTCGTGCGTATGTTGCTGTAAGAGTTTCTCCGTATTTCAATACGACGCAAATTTAAACCAAGCGCGTGGTCTAGCCATGCGCCGTGACGTCAGGGCTATAACCGGAAAATCGAAAATTCGAATACCTCTATTAGTAAAACATTTATAACTCTCACTCTAATCTACATACAGAGATAAAAGAAGTTTTACAACCTTAGAAATATCTACCGTTATGACCAATTTTTCTGCTTTACCCTAAGATGGACTGGTACAAACACAAAAGTACATATTTAAAATAGGTATGTGGTCAAAGGCGAATTTTTTACTCTGCATACTTTATTAGCACGTTAAGCTTTTAAGTGTCCATATCATAAACCGAACTCACAAGTTAAAGAAATGAAAAAAAAAATCATAAACCGGGGGACAGATCAGGTAACTATAGTATAGTGTTACAGGTATTACAGTTACGACCACTAAACCCGAAGACAGAATACGATAGAACAGAAACAACTGGTTAGAAGTGACCAAAACTATTCAAGACGGACACAACCTTTAGCAATAAAAATAACGACTTGGATGGATAGATGGATGAATCATTATCAGTGCATAAACCGTGCCAAGGTATTGCAAGAGAGTGATGACTGATGACCTCTTTCGGAACTACGTGAATCTATGACGTACGCACTGAAAACAGTGGCTGTTCGGCGGTTGTTGGCGCGAGTTTACTGTTTCGAGTCATTCACAACAATCACAACGTATAAAAATGTTACAGACTCGCCAACTCTTTATTGCAACCTGAGGAATTAAATCGTTGAGAAAAATTACAGGTCTTATGTTGATTTGTCTAAGATTGTCCCATAATAAGTTTTTATATATTTATTTAGCTTATATATAAATTTGGATATCTCCCATACGGATGAGATATATCCAAACCCCCATGTTCTTATTTTATATGTTTAGTGACTTCGGCTATGAATCAAGACATTGGTTCTTTTTTAATTTTAGTTTCGTATGACTAAAGCCAACAACTTCTAATCTACATATCTGGCTAGTGGCTAAGGCGGCTTCTGGCTTTCAAATTGCCAAAACAAATAACTATTAATAAGATTTATAATAATAGAAAGCTATTCTGGTAGATGCCATCAGCAACCGTCGTATAATCAATGCAAGAAAATCAAAACCTGCCAAGAACATGCAGG
This sequence comes from Cydia amplana, assembly GCF_948474715.1. Classification (NCBI taxonomy): domain Eukaryota; kingdom Metazoa; phylum Arthropoda; class Insecta; order Lepidoptera; family Tortricidae; genus Cydia; species Cydia amplana. The sequence continues at coordinate 9,863,039 of NC_086074.1, read as the reverse complement.
GCCATTATCAGTGTAATGTTTGCAGCCACTTTACTACTTTAACTAGTTATAAGTATATGCTTTAACCGTTATTAACTCGTCAGCGAAAATACTTTACTAGTGGTAGTTTCCATTTTAAGGAGCCTTTTACATTTGCAAAGTTGTTAAATACTCATCGCATAAGCATGTGTCAAATCGACTAACGATACCTATTTTAAATCAACTCTTCTTCACTACATATTTATTATTAGTTGGTAGTAAAATTAACATAATGCAATCAGTAACAGATTAGAGAATTATTTAACGAGTAATAGGGGTAACATCTAGATATGAGCGCCGCGCCGGCGCGCCGCCGCCGCCGACAAAATTTTCGCGCCGCCGCCGCCGACGCTGCGCTATCGGCGTGGCATCGGCGTGACCTTGGTAGTTACTACTACTTTCGGAATCAGTTAATATATTTTTAATCGAGTTTAGATCATTAACGGCGCCACTTCAAACAGTTTATAGGCATTCACAAGGTATTTTAGGCCCATATAATTCAAAAATATCGAAGGCAAATGCAAACTTATCTGTCTAGTAACCGCGCTACTAGTCTTGGGGAAACGAAATGATTTAATATCAATTTTAACATCAATATGCTTGTAATAAACATACTGATTTCCTTCCATTTTATTGTGGAACGTTCCACATTACAATTTATAGATTGTATATAATATACACTACACATATGTCAATCACAATTAAAAAATTAACTGTGATCAACTCTGGCTAACGTGAGACTCGAACCCACATCTTTGGATTACCGATTAACCGATCCAATGCTTAACTAATTTTGCCAGCTAACCATCCGTCATTTACCGCGAATTTAACCATTGCAAGCATGGTTAAAAGTCTTTAAAAGGCATAAAAGGGGGTTAATTTTGAGATATTAAGCGTTTCCACGTCCAAATGTCCGGCCGTTGGCTTCGCACGGAAGGGCGTCGGAATCCGGTCTCAATTAAACTTGGCCACTGTTTAAATTTCAAGCTTTGCTCTCTCGCAGCTCAATCTTTGGCCTTGCATCGCTCGCATGGAATTAAGCCGCTATCTGAACCTGCAAGTTTTTGGCCCTGTTTGGAGCTCAACTTTCGGCCTGTTTTAAAACGCTTGAGCATTGGTCCTTATCCGATCTTAGCTCCATTGCAGCTCGGCCTTTGGCGTCGCACGAATGCGCCCGCAGGAAAGCTCCAGATCTTTAACACTATGGCTTCAGTCTTTATCGGCCTGCGCCCTCGCTCTGCTCTCTTGCAGCTCGGCCTTGCACAGAAGCGCGCCGCAATCGGCGCTCCAGGCGTTCGGCCGTCAGCCAAGCTTACACTTGGCGTTCGATTCTTAGCTGTATGCTTACCTGCAGCTCATCCTCTGGCCTCGCATTGGGAGGCGTCGAAATCAAGTCTTCGGTGTTACATGGAGCTCGGCGTTGGGCCTCACTTTTTGACATAAATCGGTTTTGTTGAATCGATATTGGTTAATGACGGAGCTCGATTTTCTTTGGACTGTCGACAAGACGTTTCCCTGATACAGTCATTTCACAATTTTTAACTTAGCTCAAAAGATAAGGGCCTCGCTAAGATCTTACGGCCAGAGCCTCACCACGGTCTCGGTGCGAAAGAAAAATTTACATACCTACTTATTTGTATAATTCTAGAATATTTACCATTCAACCACCCTGCAATTGATGAAATTATGCTCGAAACGACTAGTATTGTTTACATATCTACCTGATTGCTGCGCCCATCAGGGTTTCATGTGTCATTTGTGTACCTACCTATACTCTTAAGTACTTGGAAAACCTGTAATGTACATGTGAATTGCAATAAATAAATACAAATACAAATACAAATACAAATACAAATACAAAGATTAAGACCGCCTCTGATGCCGCGCGATACCGCTTATCCACAGTTTATACGATATCATTTTTTTTCGTACCATTATTCAATAAATTATCATTGAAAATAAAAAATGCATTTATTTCATAACTTTCCTACAGCAAAAACATGTTTTTTCGTTAAAATTTTGGTTTGAATTCTTTTTTCATTCATCGAAGGTGTTTCAAGGCCACGCCGCCGATTCGCCGCCGCCGCCGACCAATTTTGACCGGCGCGCCGCCGCCGGCTAACTGCCTATCGGCGCTCATATCTAGTAACATCTATAAGTTAAATTATACTCAACAATTATATTATAGTTTGTAATCATTAATCAACTGCATGAAAACGTGACTTAATAATAGATAAATACATATCACTATCTAAGTATCAAGGAACACTATTGTTAAATGGCACGTTTATTATTTCTCATCTAATGAGGTCAACATTGACAGTGTCCACGCGTCACGTTATATTAGTATTATTTATATATGACGTTAATCATAATCTACGGCTGTACTCACCACATGGCCTGCACAGACACCGGCTTGAATATGTGCTGTTGATTACACACACAAACGCTGAAGCCCCTGGGGACAATGAATGCTTAATTAGTTATTGTCCTAACACTTTAAACGCAGTAAGCGAAACGACTTCAAGTTAAAATGCCCACTGTTCGACAAATACGGCACAGTGGCTCTTAAATAAAGTAGCTAACCATTTTTAGTTTCAAAGGAAAATGCAGCTGCGATAATAACAAATGTTTTAGTAATTTGTCTGGCTCAATTGAATGTGACAGAATATTATTTACAAGCTATATTAATAGGTCAATACGGGTCAAATAACGTGTCAATTTAAATGTGTTCAACTTTTATAGTTACTAGGCCAATTACGGCAGTATCAGCGCCTGATATCGACTTAATTAAATAAATGCACTATATTACTGTGAGTATTTATTGTCTAGGAAGACGAGTAACTAATGTAGCTCTCAGTTAGTTATTGCAAACACAAATTACGGTCACAGATACAATTCATTATTTTCCTTATAGTAATATTCTAATATAGAAACAGCATGTGCTTAGTGCTCACCACTGACACGGTAGTAAAATTATTTATGCTTTTAACTATCAATCCAGGGTTGGAATGCCGCGTGGTGGCCGGCTTTAGAATAGCGCCAACCCTCACATGGGATAAGGGTGTCGTACGAGGCGACTAAGTCCACAAACGAAGCAAAAAGCTGTTTCGTCACAGGGGAGATGGACCGCTTAGCATTGGCTTGCAATCCATCTAGGAGAAGGATACTCCAAAATTAAATCCCGGAATGGAGTTGCCGCAAGGCGCGAGTAGGGTCCAACCTGAAATAAGCAGCAGATTCCTGCAGCTGACCTGTCTCCACACGTATTGGCTCGCCTTTCCTGTGGGATAAGACAGTGAAGCCGAGAGGGTAATGCAGGTGCTGGGCATCCCTGCGTTTCCTTAATTCCGTCCCAGGCGGTGTTAAGTCCGGAGAGGTCATTGTCTCTCCGATTTGCACCATAAATCGTCTGCAATAGACGCAAAGGCCAATGAGGGTTGGAATAGATTGTTGGTAATGTTATTTCACCATCGTAATTTCTTCATCATATCCATTCCTATCAGACGAAAGACCAACTCCCGGACATAGACCCCCTTTCACAAAATCGTACGCTGCCTTCAACCAACAATTCCTTGTGATCTTGGCTTGATAATCACTCCACCTTGCGGGCCTTTTCTGTCTGCGTCATTCGGTGCACAGTGCCCGTCTAAGAACCTTTCAGTGCGATATGACATACACCAACAGATGTAAACTTAGTCAACTTACCCATCTCCGTCCAGCTTGATCGACGTGTCGGCGAGCACTCGCAGCACGAGGCCGACGGTGGTGCGCGCGTTGCAGTCGATGCCCAGCAGCGCGGCCTCGTCGTTGTGGCACACCACCACCAAGTACCGCGTGCGACCGCCGTGCGCCGACTCCAACTTCACCGCCTGACGACAAATCATAGCTGGTCAACCAAATCTTGTCAGTAAAAAAAGGCGCGAAATTCAAATTTTCTATGGGACGATATCCCTTCGCGCCTACATTTTTCAAATTTGCCGCCTTTTTCTACTGTCAAGATCTGGTTGACCAAGTATACATGCATTATTATTTTAGCCGAAAGACGTCTACAACTAAAACTCCCCAAGATTCTCAACAACACCATGGACTCGCTGTACGTTTTGATATGATCGTGGCAGCTGGTGATCTCGACGTTACGTATATATGTCACCGTAAAATTGTAAACACTCGTCATATTATAATCTCGCTAGTTACATTATCTGAAGGTAGGGAGATTATAATCTAACCTAACCTACGTTAGATTATAAACTAACGGGTTCACAATCTTACGGTGTCATATACAAGTTATACAAAATGTTTGTCATAACAATTTTGGGGCAACAAATACCTACATTTATAAGCTCAACATTTTGATCCGTCATACTGTTAATTTATGTAAAATTTAAATTCGCTTTTTTATTGTCATCCTCAGGTATAGCTCAATACGAGTATACTAAGAAACAGACTATAGCATCGCATCAGTATATAGGAAAAACGTCTGTCGACTCGCAAATTTTCAATTCCGTGGTAATGATTCTTTATTAACAGTTAACCTTTTAACGACTGAAACACGCGAGCTATTTGTACTGTGTTTGTAACCTGTAACACGGTCACTGGACGAAGGAGCAAATTCGCTTCAAACGGAACCGTTCATTTTATTCAGCACACCTCAATTAGGTTCGGCGAAAATCAGCTGCCTCCGCTTAAACGTTAATTATGAATCTATGATGAGTAATTAATTGCGGTTTTACCCGCACTGATAAATTGCTGTATAAATTCCTAATGGTTTAGTACCTATCATATATGGTATGGTATATCGGGGCGGCGTGTTCGAGTTCGAACCCTTCCCATTCATTTAGAATTTTCCTAGTTTCCTTATTTTAACGATTATTAGGTACCTACCTACGTATTAAGATATTTAAGATGATTTCGACAACGTCAAACACGCGAGTCATCTCGATACGTATAGTCTGGTCGGGATCTATAGTAACAATTTTCAGCAGCACATAGCATCAGTTAAAAAACGGTCTGCCAATCATGTTGGCCGTAGGGAAGTGGCTGCAGCAGCAAGCATGCACATCCGTCAGGCTCAACTAGAGACAAATAATAATAATAAATACTCGGTCAGTAATCTTACATGGATCGACCAAACTAAGCAAAGCTTGTAGGTACTATAGAGGTACTAGGCAACGATATACACACTTAGATACATAAATAACATCCATATTTAACTCAGGAACAAATATTCGTGATGAACACACAAATAAATGCCCTTATCAGGATTTGAACTTTACTCTGCTTCGTAGACAAGATGCCAACCGACTAGGCTAGGAGGCCGTTAAGATAGAATAGTCAATATGTTTACCATTTTGAGCGTCTCCTCAGGCCGCAGCAGGTAAAACATGGCCTGCAGGTGGTGCTGGATGTCGGGCTGTGGCTGCGGCGGCGGCGCGAGCGCGTGCGCCGGCGACCGCCGCCGCTCGCAGCCCGCGAGCACCAGCGCCGCGCCCTTGTTCGCGAAGTAGCACTCATTGAGGCTGGAAAGAAGAAAAATAGCGTCAAATAATATTATAGTAATAAAAATGTAGTTTTTTATATTATTATCTAATGCAACTATTACTTTCAAGCACACTCTTAAAGCAACTAAATCAAATATGTAGCTAGAGCAGTGCTCCACGGATCACCAGCAGACCCTTGAAACATCTAAAGTGGTCTGCCATAGACAAGAGAGAGGAAGACTGAGCGCGCCGCGGTCTTGTACCGCTTCCTTCTTACCAGGGATGTTGCGGATGCAGATTTTTTGACATCCGCGGATGCGGTTATTTAAAGGCTCACATCCGCGGATGCGGATGTCAAGATTAGGTACTTAGAAAACGTCAAATATTACATTTTTAGTATTTTTTTATTAAAAAAAAAACGAAACGTTTAGTATTTGAGCAAGAATATAGGTGCGTTATATTTAATAAACAGTAACTTGGCCGACTTTTCTGGATCTAGACGATTTCGTTATAGGTAATGACGAAATTACCTAGCACTTACGCCGCCGCTAAGACGTTCCTGTACCGACTTGTTCGACATCCGCATCCGCATAAGCTCCGCATCGATTTTATGCGGATGCGGATGCAGATGCGGATGTTGAAAATAATGCGGAAGTTCCGCGGTTGCGGATGCGGATGCGGATTTTCGCAACATCCCTGCTTCTTACTACCAGAATTTACCTATAGTTGTAATATTTACACTACCTTTCGAATTAAAGTGGATTATTGACTCTATCTAATCTGTCTACGCTCAGTGTTTACAGTGCATTGCAGGGTAGTTATCAATGTTTGCTAATTAATTACCTAATCACCTAACTAGTAATTTAATTACAATAGATTCATAGTCGTCCGTTTGACCCATCATAACAATTATGACGTAAGTAGGTATACCTATATACAAATCTACGAAAATGTTTCAAAATATACCAGCCCAGTTTATAAGATTTTTTTTCAAACCAACTTATCTTTGTTTTACGTAGTAGGTACTCCTCGCTACAATTAACCGTGAGTTTGCTCGTGAAAGATTAAATTAGCGCATAAAGGCAGTGATTCAACAGCATCCTTGACCTATCCACCTGCGATCTGTTGCAGCCACTAAACTTTTTGTTACAAATACCTTTGTCGCAATCAAGCCCTACTGGGAGGAACGAATTATTTCATTATTGAAATAATCGGTTCCTTTATTTTCAGACTACGCAACTATAGACAAATTTCTGTTGGAAATGGAAGCTAAAACGTTACTAATTGTTGAGATAAGCTGCTTTTAAAGTAATCCGTAAGATAACAAAGGGGATGTCCTGCAAATCGGTAAATTTAAATTGTGATTCACTCAATAGCACTTCATGAATATTGTTTGCTAGGTTAAAATGATGCTCTATTACAGATCGAAGAAAACTTAGGTCTGTTGGCGCTTATGATGTGTCACATTATTATGGTCCAATTACTTTATATCGTAAGTGCTAATAAGTGCAGTGCTAATCGCCCTATGAGGGAACATTTGATACGAAATGGCAAGAACACAATTTTACAAAGAAAGCAAAGCCGCGACAATTGATCCATATATTTTAATAATACCGCGAGCTGTATGAATGACGCCATTTTTAGTAAAGTTGCGGCAATCCGTCTTGAGGCGGCAATCGGCGGCATTTAACCTCCCTTTCACCGACTCCGACTTGGCGGTGGAGGGCCGACGCGCTGGCTGGGCCCGCTCGTCGACGCCTCCGCCCGGTGACTCACGAGCTTCCCCGGTATACCGATATGCAACTCGCGATTGTTGCTTTATCACCGAGACGTATAAGGCATGCCTCGTGGTTATTGATCTTTAACGAGTATAGTCTGAAAGGATCGTGAAAAACGCGACTTGAACGGAACAGCGACTTGACCGAAAATTAACGAAAACAGGCCAGTGTGTCGGTGGAAAATGACGTATTGGAGATAAACGTGGCCCAAACATGGTGTGGATTTTCTGACGGTCGAAATATCTTTTTAAGTCCCGGAACCAAGTGAACCGTAGTTACTTATTATGTTATGAGAGAGATTCTGAAAATACATGACGAGAATAATTTAGGAGGGTGAAGCCGTCAAGCATGGAAACGTGAGGTGATAAAGGCTCAAAATAGAGTGGGAGAGACAAGCCGCACAAGTCTAGTGTATAGTGTATACTATTTGTTGATACGCTACTATCGCGTAAATTGTGATATTTTTCAAATGTCTAGTTGCAATAAAGCGGCAAGGGCGGTCGCTTTCAAGGTTCATTATAAATAGCAGCGGCGTGTTGCCAAAGCAGCGTTGCGCCCTCATATAGCCCCACGGGAGCGCGGCGCGCTTCGCTCATTTCATCGCTTTGCTTTACCCGATTCGGCGCTGGTTCGCGGCACCATGGCACACGCCACACGCGGTTGCTTTAGGCGAAGCTCCCGCTACCACATGGCTCGTCTCGTCACTCAACAATCACTCCCACATCTACTGTTCAGAGAGTCGACGACCTACTCCTACATTTATAGATGTAGTGAAGAGTGTTCTCTTATCGTATTTTTTCGGCCTAGTACATTTTCACTATCTTTTTTCAGTAATTCAGTAAAGCAACGCCTTCACTAAGTATAGGGAATGGTTATTACCATGTCATTACACAGAGACAAGAAAAGTAATTCGACTAAACTTGCTTTTGTTAGAACATTTTTATAAAGTTGTAAAACAGTAGCCATTCTCGCAATCTAAAGTTCGTAGCGTTAATGAAATTACCTTGTACCGTTTTAGGGACAAGGTTTACGTTACGAATCAGAGATTACAAGCAACATTACGGTTAAACAAATTGGTAGAAAGTCCTTGGCTGTGAACGGACCAAGACTGCATTTGTGTAGCTTGTTTTGGAGAAGTCGTTTGAGTCAGAATTCAAGATTTCCCAAAATAAACGTCCTTTTTGCGGTTTAGTGACGGAACAAGAGAGGCCGGAACATAAAAATCAATTAGTATAATAATGTCATTATATACTGCCGTATTCGAACTTCAAGATATTTACAAGAGACGACACGTACTAGATCCATTCTAGATACGTTATAGTTTAGATTTCAACTAGTTCTCTTGCAGCGCAATTCGGGCAACCAATGTCACTTTTACGATAGATCGTGTTAGATATCTATTAGATGTGAATTAGATCTCTAAGTATTATCTTGTGGAAATCGTTCAAAAGTGTCTCCAGAATCGCGGAAATGTCAAATTTGACAGGTTAGATCTTAAACATATCGTTATCGTATCTTGGCGATGTCTAATAGATATCTATTACAAAATCCGAATCGGGCCCTAAGTCGACGTCAAAGATATGTTTAAAATTTTCACCTTATTACAAATGAGTATAAGGTTCAAAAGTGTAAACATATCTTTGACGTCGACTGAACTGGACAAGTGTACAAACAGCAACAAGCTTAACTAACCATTGGATTGTTATTGTTACATTAAGACCTACAAATGTTCAATGAACTATATCGTTCACGGTAGATAGGTACAGTCAGCAGCAGAAGCTGCTAAACGGGTGAGGTGTTCAAATTGATCTTGACGCTAACGTTTCTACTGCTCGTAGATTAATCGTAGAATAACAGGGTCTGCGGGCTCAGCACGGTTCCATTTTTATCGACTATCACTATGCCCGTCACTTTCGCACTTACATACTTGTTAGAACGTGACAGTCATGGTGATAAACGATAAAAATGCTACCGTGCTACTAGGGCTGGAGTTATATTATATGTGCCTACTAAACAAACACCTAAGGTGTAAATATAATGAGTTGCTGGTAATAAGCGAGGCTTTGATACGAGTATTATGCTAATCGACCTCACCATCGATTAATCGACTGAGTATAATAGTTATTAATTAGTTGCAAAGTAGAAACATGGACGAGAGGGTTAATTCTACTGTCCAAGAATCGAAATTAAAAATACATTTAGCTACCGCTAATACTGTAATAGGGTATTATTTATTTATCGTATGGCATATGTACATGTCACTGGATTACACTTATAACTAGAATTTTGCCCTTCCCAGGTACGCGATTGCTTCTTCTGACAGGATCTTAAAATCGTCTACATGGCCTGTATAATAGGGTATTATACTGTATTTAAAATAAATTATTTTACACCATGCATGAAATAAAGGAACCAGATAATTATTAGAAAAACATAGATAGTTATTTTTAAACACATAAATCGGATAGAAATATAAAAAGTATGTTTTGTCAATTCCATATTAGCAAATCATTTTGACAGTTCTAAAAAAGAAACTGATTTGACTAGTAGAATACCCTATTAACAATTTGAATAGGTACCTACGAATTAAAAGTTTATCGAAGGTAGTTAGGTCCATTCATGTACATTTTGTACTGGTATATAGGAATAACATCAAACTCCGCCTTTACCTTTTGTAGGGCCATATTTTTTTACCCGACTACCGAAAGGAATAACATTCCTTTAAAGTATAAGTGCATAAATTACATTGTTATGTTACTAATTGTAATAAAGTTTAAAAAATGTAAGGTTAAAGTTTATTGACCGAGCGTGAGCGAGGGTTTCCATTTCAGCTTGGGGCAAAAATGAAATTCCGATGTTCTCATGCGCAGGTAGCATTTTTAACCGATTCTTGTGAAATTTTGTGGGTCATAGACCAGTTAAATAGATTTACTTATTCTGTCGTATCGTTTTTTATTTTTGTAAAAAATAAAAAAGTTATATTTGGTGGCCCTCGGTGGGCGCGTCCGAGTCGCACTTGGCCGGGTTTTTTTATAATTAAGCAGCGAAAGTAAAGTATGTAAGTTCTTTAATAGAATGTACGCCCACATTCACAATGTCATATTATGTATTATCGTACCTATTATGTTTTAATAGTTGACTAGTAAAATATCGCATTGTGTATGCTTTGACTGACGGACAATCGGACATGGCGGAACTATAATTAAAGTACAATTTGACTTTTGACTATTAAAATATGGAACTCAGTGTATACGATACAATAACCATTTCACTTGTAGGAACTAAAACCATTTAATCTAAATAAACAGATTTAAAGTAGGTAAGGTAGACTACCTAATAATCAGCATTTAAATGTTTATTTATATATCTTGTCCCAGAAATTCTTAACGTTCGCTTCCTGCTTACAATTATAACGCAATTCGCAAATCTTTACAAGGTCTGGACTAGTCTTCTATTCATGATTTATATTATTTTGGATGGCCAACCGAACGGGTTTACAATTTGAACTTGAACTTTTATTCATAATAATTAATCTTCTTCTTCTACCTAAGCCTTTTCCCATTATCTGGAGTCGGCTCTCCCACTGACTTAATATAAAAGAAATAGACACACAAAGCAGAACAAAAACGTCAAGAAATGTGGATCCCAATGACGTTTCGCACCATTTGCATTGATGATAAAAACGCTTACGTAAATTTTGAGTCAAGATAAATGTTTCGTACAGAAAAGAGCTTAATGTCGTAAGCATTAAGTGTCAAATTTGCAAACATAAGTACCAACACTGTTAAAAAATTTAGTCCGATGGCACTACGTAACGTATGTACGTCAAACAACGTCAAACGAGAATAATGAACGAATGGAGTCACTTTGGTACACTTTAATATGTATTACTGTACAGGAAAACCAATTGAAGTAATAAATAAAACAAATTTAATTTAATCGGGAGCTCAAATAAAATTAATTCGTGGTTCAAATTCAAACAAATCAAATTTTTAATTCGTAAGTATACGTCTTTAAATAATAATTTCCTTGAAATAAATTCTACTTATTAAATAACTGTGGGACATTTAGATACTGATTGGATTTTTTTTATAAAGTCTACCTATACTTTATAAAAAAAATCCTGTGGTTGTCACTGTGTTCCGACAGGTTTAGCATTTACAGTTAGTCGATATAAGCCCTTATTGGTGGTGTATATGTCGGAAACAGGGAAATGGGCCGAACACACAAGTGCCGTTTTGCCTTGTTTAAAACTGCATCACCCCTATCTCTTGCTATAATTAAATAGCAGTCCACTTTGCACGTCGCATAGGTTTTCTTGGAAATCTTGAATTTAAACATAATATTATTTCTTATGAATTCCATATAAAAATATAAAAAAATATTGACCTCACATCGACTCATTAGATTTTTGTTCCTTAACATCCCTTCTTTGGTACTAACAAATTAATTTATTCAAAACCATAAAATTACCACCAGATTACATAAATTATGTAATGCTATCCAAAGAACTAACCGAAAGAAATACATTCCATCCTTTTTCCTTGTTTTATCATTGTTATTTTTACATATTTTAACGGCACATTTCGTAATTGTTGACAACTTCACATTTGAGCGTTTCAAACAAGACTAAACGAAAAAGTAATGCATGATCTGTTTTGACATCACTTTTGTGGGGCCATTTTTGGCGGCTGATTGGGTATCCAGTTCTTTATACTATATCAATGGGCTCTCCTTGTCCTCTTTCTCCACACAGGACGATTTTGTGCAGTTCCGGCATCAATATTTGTGTTTTTCAGGTCATTTTGGACCGTTGTCAGCCAAGTAGCAGGGCGTCTTCCACGGCCCCGTTTCGTCATTGGTAGATCCAATGCCACTCGCACCATGTGATCAGAAGGCCGTCTGAGTACGTGGCCGTACCAGCGTAGTCGCTTTTCCTTTAGCTTTTCGTCAATAGGAACGATTTTAAAACTGCCTCTCACGTATTCGTTGCGGATCCTATCCCTCCGGGTGACTCCAGCTGACCAGCGAAGTATGCGCATTTCTGTTGTATGCAGTTTTTGAACGTGTTGTTTTGTTGATGCCCAGCATTCAGTTCCATAAAGTATGGCGGGTCGTACTGCGGTTTTATATAATTTACCCTTTATTTTTAAAGGCATTCTGTTATCACACATAACACCGGTCAACTGCCTCCACTTCATCCAGCCTACTGTGGTTCTATGGGTTACGTCTCTATTATATTATTTTATTTCATATTTTATTTCATAATAATTAATAATGTCAATAAATTATTTTGTCTGTTTTGACAAGTCCAATACTTTCGCGATTTAAAGTCGGATATCTCAAGATCTGGTAGGCAGTTGAAATTATCTCAGTGTTTTCTATTTCCGCTATAACAACACATAGTTAACTTAAAATTAAGTAAATGAAACATTAGGCATGTAATAAACGCGATTAGAATAGAATAGAATAGAAAATGCTTTATTCAAATTTTTTGATTATGTGGGGGTTTTTTAAGAACTATCGTTCAGTTTGCTCTATCTCATGACCCGCAATGTATGTATATTGCTTGTACAATAACAATTAATAAAATAATAAATCAAGGGGCGGGGCGTTACAAGAAACGTATTTTTTTGAAGTGAAAACTTCTTTAGCGGCGCTGTGCACTTTTTGAGGTGGGGAAAAGATGTTAAACTCGAGACGGCGTAAGACGGTCACGTGACCGTAAGATTTAGATGGCCACTCATTTAGATGGCATTTAAGTCAATAAAGAAAAACTCAATGACATTACATGAAAAACGGTTACATGTAAGTACACTGTGTCATTGACTTTTTCTTTATTGATTTAAATGCCATCTAGTGAGTTTCGCTCTACGAGGGGTATTCAAAATATTCTCGGTATGAGAATGAAAACAAACAAGTACGAAAAGTTTGATATTTTTATTTTTCAATATACTCCCCCCCTATGTTCATACACTTAAAAGATCGATCAATTATTTTTTTTAATCCTGCATAAAAATATTTTTTATCTTTGGTGTAAAAATGCTCCTCCACTGCCGCCTTCAATGCTTCATCATCGGAAAATTTATTTCCACGCAGATCCTTTTTAAGATTGGGGAACAAAAATAAGTCGCTGGGGGCTAAGTCCGGACTATACGGTGGGTGAGTAACAGTTTCAAACCCACATTCAACAATAGCTGCCTTGGCAATATGAGCAGTATGGACGGGGGCGTTGTCATGCAGAAGCATAACACCTTTGGTTAACTTTCCTCGCCTCTTTTCTTTGATTGCAACCTTTAATTGACGTAGAATGTTAGCGTAGTACTGTCCTGTGATATTTACACCTTTTTCTTTATAATCGATCAGTAATACTCCTTCACAATCCCAAAATATCGTGGCCATGACCTTGCCAGCTGAAGAGATGACCTTGAACTTCTTGGGATGAGCTGAACCCTTAATGTGCCACTGCATGGACTCTTGTTTACTCTCTGGGTCATAATGATGAACCCAGGTTTCATCTCCAGTAACTATTCTTTGCAGCACCTCATCAGGATTTTCACCGCACAGGTCAATAAAATCGGAACAACAAGCTACACGCATGTCTTTTTGAAGCCGAGTCAGCATTCGCGGAACCCATCTTGCACTTACTTTTGACATATTAAGATGGTCATGGATAATATCATGTACGGTACCAATAGAGAGATTGGTTACTTGTGCTATAGATTTTACCTTCACTCGACCATCTTCCAATATAAGTTTTTCCACTTTATCAATATTTTCTTGTGAAGTAGCTACTACAGGCCGGCCAGGTCTAGGGTCGTCTTCAACACTCTCCCTTCCACGTTTAAACTCGCTTGACCACTTTTGAATGGTAGATAAAGAAGGAGCAGACTCACGGTAAACACAATCCATTTCCTCTTTTATGGTTTTTTTGATTTTTACCCTGTTTTGTCAAGAATTTTATCACGCATCGATGTTCTAATTTAGTTAACATTGTCAATTCCCACATGATGTTCATGTTTGTTCAGCAATTGCAGAAAAACAAAAGAACATCTCGGTTCGAATTATACTTTTTTTTAATGTCAATGAATAAACCTTAGCGGCCAGTAACGAAAGAAATTTTAGAAGAGGTTGTAAGATATCAATACCGAGAATATTTTGAACGCCCCTCGTAACTGGTATTAAATATAACTCGAGTACTAACAGTGATGTGATTAGGGGTTTCAAGTAATTAACGCTAACGCTAGATGGCGTTAACCTCAATTATACATAGTGCATTTTGCACTAGTCGTGAGTTTTCACTTCTGCCGGCACTCCCTGAGTGCAACCAGTTGTTTTTATTTTATTTTATTGTAGGTATATTTTTAACATACCTATAAACCTCAAACTTTGTGTGATAATAATAAAGATAACACACGATATCCGGATAGACTTGTGCTTCCAAAAATGAACACTGCAATGAGGGGTAGAAATTGTTACGCCATGTGTATTAAGACATTCAATCATTTACCAGAGCAATTAAGAGAACTACCCCTCAAAACATTTAGGCACAAACTATTTACTTGGCTGGTTAACAAATGTTTTTATAGTACACACTGAATATTTTAATAATGTGAGTATGTAGTTAACATAGGTTATTTTAGCGACTAAGCTAAAAATGTAAAATTTACATGACTTATTTAAGTCTAGATATATGGACCTGTGTAAATTAGCCTAAGATCTTGTATATACTATATCTATCGCAAATAAAGATTTATGATTATGATTATAAATATACTGCATAGCTATTTTCGTTGTTACGAAACCCTAGAAATTATGAAAATATTTTATGCAAGTTCTCCATTTATACAAATGTCACGTTCACCCCGTCGGTTACTTAGCAGG
The DNA here is from genome assembly GCF_948474715.1 of Cydia amplana. Taxonomy (NCBI): domain Eukaryota; kingdom Metazoa; phylum Arthropoda; class Insecta; order Lepidoptera; family Tortricidae; genus Cydia; species Cydia amplana. The sequence goes on along the minus strand of NC_086074.1, from coordinate 9,847,879 downwards.
ATGTGCGCTAAAAACCTACACGCAAAGTAAAAGTCGATATGTTTGCACGAGTCATCGCAAGCACCTTGCAACACAACACAACTCCCGTGAACTTCGTAATTGTCTAGCTAGTCCTAAGCTTAGCTAGTTCGCTACCTAGGTACGCGATTAAATTTCCATCACGTTTCGATCTGGTTGGTGCGATCATGATCGCGGCAACGTGATGTGTGTAAACAAGCAAAGTATACCTAGTATTCATATTCAGGTGAATTATATTAGCGCTCATATTATTTAGTTATATGCCTTCTTTGTATCATATGATAAAAAAATATTTTCACAACTTACAAGCTTATAAAAATATAATTATGTACTCGTATCGTTAGAGTTGTTTTCGCGCGTTTTTTTTTTCTGTCTGGCTACCAGCGGCCAAATTCAGCCAAACATTGAGTCAGCATATTTTTTATTGCTGTAATTAATAAAAAGCGGCCAAGTGCGAGTCGGACTCGCCCATGAAGGGTTCCGTATTTAGGCGATTTATGACGTATAAAAAAAAACTACTTACTATATCTCGTTCAAACCAATTTTCGGTGGAAGTTTACATGGTAATGTACATCATATATTTTTTTTAGTTTTATCATTCTCTTATTTTAGAAGTTACGGGGGGGGGGACACACATTTTACCACTTTGGAAGTGTCTCTCGCGCAAACTATTCAGTTTAGAAAAAAATGATATTAGAAACCTCAATATAATTTTTGAAGACCTATCCATAGATACCCCACACGTATGGGTTTGATGAAAAAAAATTTTTTGAGTTTCAGTTCGAAGTATGGGGAACCCCAAAAATTTACTGTTTTTTTTCTATTTTTGTGTGAAAATCTTAATGCGGTTCACAGAATACATCTACTTACCAAGTTTCAACAGTATAGTTCTTATAGTTTCGGAGAAAAGTGGCTGTGACATACGGACGGACAGACAGACGGACAGACGGACAGACGGACAGACGGACAGACGGACAGACAGACAGACAGACAGACAGACAGACATGACGAATCTATAAGGGTTCCGTTTTTTGCCATTTGGCTACGGAACCCTAAAAAGAATTCAGACACATCAAAAATGCCAAGGTCGAATTGTGGTATTTATCGATATTATTTCTATCCAGTGATCCCCATCCAATCGTGAAAGGTTGTATGATTGCTTTGTTGATCTGATGAACCAACTGGTTCAATCAATAGCCTGTAAAATACATTATGGGTAACGTGCCTAACCCCGCCCATAATCTTATGTAAATATGTATCTAAGAAAAATACACAAACTAATTAATATATTTGGCAGGCGACTTGGATACAAATAATAAACCGAATCGACATAACGGAACACAATTTATAAAACGAATAGTTTCGCTATTAGCTTCCTGGACATTCAACGAAAACCCGATATATGCATTAGGTAACTAATACTCATTTGCAACACGACCTAGGTATATGATAAGTATGGAAGATTAATGTATCTGTTAGCGCGTTGCAATAGAAACGGTTAAACTCCACGAGGAACTAGAAGTATGGAAGTTTCATTTCATTTCATTTATTTTTATTCATAACAATAAAATTATTGTGTTGAACATAAACTTAAAATTAAAAATTAACACTACATTAAATTAAATTACATGCAATTAAAGTTAAAATTTCCCTAGAAAACTGACCGGTCAGACAGTTGTGTCTACTAGTATGTAAACACGTTAGGCTTTTCAAGCTAAATCATATGGAAACATAACAAAAGAGGGGGTAATATTTTCATAACAAAAACAAAGAGACCTAATTGAAGCACACTTAGCAGAACCGATTACCTGAATGCAACCATTACGTCTCCAGAGTACAATGAGGGCACAAGTCACAAGTAAACTGTCAATGAACACAAAACACAGCGTTGCAACAACATAGCGAAATGAGACGGACGGAGCCGGAGGCTCGCGTCCCGGGCGTATCGGTGCGTGTGCGACACGGCACTGCGCGCCCGACGGACGACCTCATGCCTTCCCTTCGGGTACAAACTGCCGCGTAAATATAGAAACTCGACGCAGATGCCTCAGAACAGGAACACGACGCACTCGACAAAACGCCACGCTTGACGCGCCTCGGGACTCGGTTATTGCTTTTATACGACGGATCGCAAAAGCATATAAATAACATCATAATATAAACACACCACACGGATATACCGGAATAAAAACACAAACAAAACTTTCCACCAAAACGTTTTGCCTATAGATAAATTAAATAGATCAATAATAAAGCCTCTGTCGAATTTCCCGAAGAGTTCTAATACTTCTAATACAGTTCTGCAGGGGATTTCCATTTGACCGTATCTAGTTCCTTCGTTCGGTTAAAAAGATATAAAATTTTGAGAGCTACGAAACACCTTTATTTAATTTGCTATGCTATTCCTTATTACGAGACACCATTCATCTGCGGAGTCCAGTCCACGTCCAGAGTGGCAGGCCTGCAAAGGGGTGTAAAATCAATTAAACGTGTGCAAATTACAGAACGCCAGGTTCTCCTCAGTTCTACCCTACTAAGACTAAGGTAACAGAAATAACTATGAAAATCCTAATTTATATATACCCCCTACGGGCCCTACGCTATATATACCTACCAAAAAAAAACATTATATGCCAAAAATGCCTTACATCGTTTTGGAAAAGAGCTGATACTCTTCAAACTGCTGGATCGATTTATATCAAACATGTATAGCCAAGAACCACCGCAAGGAAACTGGCATTCACGTAAAAAACCGCATCGAAATCGGTCCATTCGTTGGAGAGTTACGATATCCCCCGACAGACAGATATCAAAATTGGCGTCAAACATTGAACACTCCTCTTTTTACGTCGGTTAATAAATCAATATGTTTAATAAAAAAATATTCACTTACTAACAGTTATGAATGTTATGATTTTAACAGTCGATGTACGTAGGTATGTATTTTTGACACAACATACAATCTTCAAGTGAGTGAAACCGTTGTCGTCTAAACAGTTTAACATACAATCTAATCAAAATTGTATATCTGTGTATATATCTACCTATCTTTAATTTTTGAGCTGAGTGTGCAAAGAAATGTCAATAATCAGAAAATACAACTAAATAAATACTTTCCAGGAAAATTATTTTGAACATGACCGGATAAGCCATTATTAAGTATTTTCAAAAAAATAATCTTATTATTAAAACGACGTGGAGATACGCTCTTTTGCTTGTACGTTTTTGCACGCACGCACTTGGCCGGTTTTTTTTTAATAGAGGGTTCTGATTCTGATGCTCTCAAAATTGCATATCTTTTTTCAAGGGCCATCTCTCAGTCTAGTAGCAAAATGGCTAAGTTTTAGGCTATTTAGTTTTTTTTTTTTAGCTTTTTTACTTTTATTATTTAGTTATATTTTAAGGTTGCATACCTCAAAGGGGCAAAACGGTACCTTTATTTATAGGATCACTACTATCACTGTTACAGCCAATTTCCTCCATAAAACGGATGTAGCAAATCGAACGAAACTGTACGAAGAACATTAAACACTTACCTGAGTAAATTCAACGTACCTACAATCGCTTAGGCTTAACAAGGCTGAAACAAGCCTCAACAGAATTCAAAATAACTCCCTAGAGTACTAGAGCAGCTTTACAAATAGGTAAAGTTTATGCCTTCACCTTTTCAGCCAGATAAAGGTCAGCTCACGCTTTGAACACTGATCAACGAACCGCATCTTTCGAATCACTAAGTAGATAAACATTCGCCTTGAGATAGAACAAAAAATACACTTGACTAAATGCTACGTGCATAACTTTCAAATGCAAATTGTTAAGTAGTTCAAGATAACAGTTGCTATGCTACATTTTTTGTCGGAAGATATGTGTACCTAGGACACATAAATACGTCCAAAGTGATACCTATCCAATCGTGTCAGTTAATATCGACGAAAAAAGTAAAAAATAAAATAAAATAAATAAAAAATAATTAAAAAATTAAAACTAAACAAAAATAAAACCAAAATAAAATAACTTAATATAATATCTTTTTTAAAAAAAGGGAACCGCCTTCAAAAAACCAACCCACTAAAAAGTACAAAATAATTTTTATATGGCACCCCTTTACGTGTCCAGGGGGCCGATTTTTGAATCTCGACCATTCGATTTCGTCACTCGAAAATCAGTGAAAAACGATGAAATGCTATTTTTGAAATTCTACTGATAGAATTTGAGAATCGAGTGGTATTGACCACTCGTATTCAATTCTATCAGTAGAAAGTAGGAATCCATAATTTTAGTCACATATTTGTATTATATGCCGCCAATAAAAAATTATCTTAAAGGAATTAATTTATTAGATTTTATGTGTTTATTAGATTAGCTAGTTTTTGATTGAAATATAAATATTTTTTAAGTCCTTACCATCGAAAGTCAATCACTACACGGTCGAATGGTGACTTTCAAAAATAGGTATTATTAGGATCATGCGAAAAAAATCGTGACAAATTTTCGTATACGAGTATTTTCGACCACTCGCTTTTAAATTCGAACGTTCGAAATTCAAAAATCGGCCCCCAGTCCCTATCCCACGGCGTAAAGCAAATTTTTGCCAAAAAGTAATTAATACCTAATAATAAGAAAATTTATAATCATCCGGGTAATTACTTAGTTTTTGAAGTCGGTGCCAAACAAAATGAATTTATGTAAACTAAAATTTGACACGTTTTGTGTTCGATTTAGCTGAGATTTAGATTTTGTATACGATAATGCGATTTTGCATTGAACTAGTCTAATGATCAGATATCGGACAGATTGGCGTCATTGCACTCATTGCTCGCAATAATGTGGACATGACTCGAAATTTGATTAAATAATTAATCATTTAATTATTTTAAATATTTTTTTACCTGAGATTTAATTTTGTTCCCTAGTCAATAAATAGCACTTAAATATAATATTTTTTATATAAAAAAATGAGTACCTTCAGAAAATTTGGAAAACATACTGATATTTTTTTAAATAAATTTACATTATAAGAAAAGTTAGTGTTATTTATTGATTAGGAATCAAAATTAAACCTCAGGTAAAAAATTAATTAAATTATTAATTATTTAATCAATTTTGGAGTCATGTCCACATTATTGCGAGCAATGTCGCAAATTTGTCCGAACTCTGCTAATGATAAAGATCTAATTATTGTTTTACAGGTACAGGGCAAATAATATTGTAATTGTAATTGTAATCGCGTCGGATGTCAATAAGGCGCTATTTCCATACGGCTTAAATTTAAAATCAACCTTAGCGAAAGAAACCGAAAGTGGTACCCTTTAGTTGAAAAAGTCACATATTACTTCGTAAAGAAAGGTCTTTACGAAGTAATATGTGACTTTTTCAACTTGTGAGGACCTTACGGGCACTACGAAGCGGGCCAGAAAATTGGCGCGCAAATGACGTTTGTGTCATGGTGGTTTAGATAAGTAGATAGTTAGATAGAGATGGATAGCTAAAGAAAGCGCTATAAGCAATAAAATCGTATTTAACTAATGACAATATATATTAAATTACTTTTTTTTTGTATAAAATTGTAAACAATGTCATTGAAAGTTAGTACAGGATATTAAGTGCCATATAAACAATTGATAATTTGAGATTAGTGAGATACCAACACTAAAATATTATAATTAAAATTGTTATTACCTACCTCTTGCTGACACGGTTTCCGACATCGTCCTCAAGGCTTTCGCTTGACCTGGCTGCCTCATCCTATGACAAAGAAAAGATTATTACATTATGTGAAGTTATGAAAAGTAAAATAAAAAATTTGTATGAAACTCTATAAAGTTTTCAAGTAGTGTCCTATCTAATACTATTTTTAGGGTTCCGTAGCCAAATGGCAAAAAATGGAACCCTTATGGATTCGTCATGTCTGTCTGTCTGTCTGTCCGTCTGTCCGTCCGTATGTCACAGCCACTTTTTTCCGAAACTATAAGAACTATACTGTTGAAACTTGGTAAGTAGATGTATTCTGTGAACCGCATTAAGATTCTCACACAAAAATAGAAAAAAAAAAACAATAAATTTTGGGGGTTCCCCTTACTTAGATTAGAACTAAACCCAACAAAAAATTTTTTCATCAAACCCATACGTGTGGGGTATCTATGTATAGGTCTTCGAAAATGATATTGAGGTTTCTAATATCATTGTTTTCTAAACTGAATAGTTTGCGCGAGAGACACTTCCAAAGTGGTAAAATGTGTGTCCCCCCCCCCCTGTAACTTCTAAAATAAGAGAATGATAAAACTAAAAAAAATATATGTTGTACATTACCATGCAAACTTCCACCGAAAATTGGTTTGGACGAGATCTAGTAAGTAGTTTTTTTTAATACGTCAAAATCCCCTAAATACGGAACCCTTCATGGGCGTGTCGACTCGCACTTGGCCGGTTTTTTTTCTTATCACCAATCAAGTCACTAAAAGGCTGAACTGGTCAGGATGTTTGAAAATATAGAGAATACAAAATCGACAAGCTATATCTTAGGGGCTGTTCATAAATTACATCATCTATTTTTGACGATTCCCCCCCCCCCCCCCTTTAAAACATCCAAAAACTACAATCATCCGATATCCAGCCCCCCCCCCCAATTTGAAATGACGTAATTTATGAATAGCCCCTTATGGGAACTGCTACATGATCATTAATTTGTCAAGATTAAAATAAATACCAGATTTATTGGTGATCAATTGTCACAATTGCAGATAATAGATATAGCACAGACTAGTGTTAAATAAAAGTCATATTTACTAAACAACCAAATCAAGGGAAGGGCAACCTTTTCATAAACATGAATTTTAATCAATAACAAAAATAGAATTACATGAACAAAAATACAAAGAATGTTTTGGTTTGTTACATGTTTTAGGTAAGGTAGAGTATGGTGTTAAAATAAATCTGGTTTATTTTAACAATAACATTGGCTGCTAGGGTAATATTAAAATGAGGAAAAGATTTTTAATTTTGAAACAATTTACTTAAAGGTTTTTCTTTAATTACTACCCCAAGCTATAATATCAAATGAAGGCATAGCTAATAATAAGCAGAAAAGTAAACTTTCATTACCAGGCTTCGGAGTATTTTTACTTTTTAGCATGGTAAGACTAAAGTGAGTTATGGAGTTGCAGTTAGCATTAAAATGAAAGTCATACTCATACTCATCCTCATTAGTTTAATTCATAAAATAAATAAAAACTAGTACAGTTCTATATCGCAACAATATAGTATGTACTGTAGACGAGTGGAGAACTTTTTACATATATATATGACACCGTAAGATTGTGAACCCGTTAGTTTATAATCTAACATAGGTTAGGTTAGGTTAGATTATAATCTCCCTACCGTCAGTTTATAATGTAACTAGCGAGATTATAATATGACAAGTGTTTACAATTTTACGGTGACATATATATTATATAAATGTCAGCGACCAATCATAAAATTAGCCAAATCATGAAACCTAGGCATATCATAAACGCCAATGTTTCATGATTAGATGAGGGACCCCCGGCATATTGTTAGGTAATCTGCTTTCTGACATTTAGGCATATTGAATAATGAGGATGTCCAAAGCTTTGCCAAATGATACAATTGATAAGAATGAGATAAAATGTTTGATTTACTTAAATAAAAAAATAATCTTTTGGTTGATTCAAACCTTATAAGTAACCATGAAACTAAATTATAAAAAAAACTTTTTTTTTTATGTTTTCTTTAATATAAAATTTGTAAAGAAAGTCTCTTCATGACACTGTCACTGTGTGTAACCTGTTGACATATTTACATTAGTTTTTTGAGCCTCCATGATAATTTTGACAGTGCTTTGCAATCCTGCCAGGGGTTGCAATCCACAGATTTCAAAAACACTAATTCATTAATGAATAGAGTCTGTGCGGAAAGAGAAGAGTCGTGGAATGTATGGGGCCCAATACATTCCACAACTCTTCTCTTTCCGAACAGACTCTAGCTTGTCTGACTATATCATAATCCAATAAATTACAGAAAACATCCAGCTCAATACATCTGTAGACATTGAAAATAAAGCATCTAAAATTATTTAAAGACCTTTTCTTGTGAGCGAAGGAATATGTCCGTTGTTATGAACTATTTATTGTTACTAAATTGCAGATCGAGGAAAGACTGACATAAAAACTTAATAATATCCAGGAAAATTTCAGTCAACTTAAGATAGGGCCTACTATTTCTTTAAATCACTATGTAATAAATGCAAGATAAGCAACATTTTAGCAGTAACATATACACATAGTAAAGAAATATTTTCTACCAGGTATAGCTGTGTACAGATTGCAGTAGTGAATAGGGTGGTCACTTGATACTTTATTCAAGTATGAATCAAAATATAGATCAAGGACGAAAGAAAGCTTCCCAAACTGTCAAATTGAACAGAATATTCAGATTGACATACACTTGTAGGTTACTGAATAACATATTGAGTGCACTTAATTCAAGTTGTGCAGTATTTAGTCTTTGTTACTTACCGTTTTTCTTGGTGTTTGTATACTCGAAGAACGTCGAATCGTAACAAGTGCCATAGCACATTAGTGCTAACGAATCATTATCAGAGTAACACAATCATGTACATAAAAGGTAAATTACATCTCGTAATTTTAGTAATCTTTACTTGAATCACTAAATGTTAAAACAACCAAACATGTGTCACATTTTGCACATACACTTGACAAATTAACACAACGGAAAGAAGAGACTTGTTTCAGCACATTTTGTTCTATTGTCTAGCGCAGGACAAGGAGTCATTTAACTATACGATGTTGAAAATAAGAACTAACTTCCTTCTGCAATATCCGTGATACAGACAGATTTTTTTTTTTTTTTTTTTAAACAGTTATGGCCTGGATGCGAGTCCTTTAAGCCAAGTCTTTGTTTTGCTATTTTTAAAACACTTCATTTAAAGAGTTAAATGGCAGAGAATGCACTAGTAATTTTGTTAAAACACTTCACTTTAAATCTTCAACGCTGTATTTTTGATATACTTGTATAACGGAACGTAACTGTCAACGTTTTTAAGAATGTCGTTGAGGCGGCGGGGGACATTATTATCAAACACTTCACTTAATCCACTTGCAAGGATGAGTCTTTCAAACGCAAAGACTTGGCATTTAAATATAAGGTGTTCAACATCTGCAATGCTACCATTCTGGCAGTGAGGACATGTACCATCGGCTATAATCGAAAATCTGGCTAAGTGCGCTGGTGCACAGTTGTGACCAAACCTCAATCTATTGATTGTGGTAATAAAGCTACGACTTCCTATCTTTATCTTCTCATACCAAGGCTTTCCAGGTAAGTCGGTTTGAATACTAGCGTACCATCTTCCTTTTGTCTCTCTATCTTTAGTCCATATATCTATCCACATCTTCACAACATCAGTCTTAACAGAAGCTTGACAATCAGTTAGTGGAATTCTAGTACTACATCTTACATCTAATTCGTTAATACCTAAATAAGCAGCTTTATCTGCAGCTTCATTCCCTGTTATACCAGTATGGGATGGAATCCACATAAAGTTTATATTTACATTAATGTTTTTCAATTGTAATAACATCTTTTTAATTTTATACAAGATAAAATTATCTTTATAATGCAACTGATTATTCTGTAATCCATAGATTAAGCTAAGTGAATCAGTGAAAATAAAGAAATGCTTATATTCTGACACTCTTATTATAACTTTCAGGGCTTCAAATACAGCATACGCTTCAGCCGTAAATATGGAACATAAATCGTGCAACCTAAAGCTCTGTACAAATTTAGTTTGAGGATCATACACGGCACTTCGGACATGAGACTCCGCTTTACTACCATCTGTGTATAACTTATAGTAATTGGGAATTTGTGACAAGAAATGTAGAAAGTCAGTATTATTATTGATAGATTTTGTGCATACTGTAATGTTTAAAAGTTTACTATTAAAGCTATCTTCATAACATGGCCAAATTTCATTTTTATATATATTACAAAACTTAGCTTCCACCTGTAAGAGTAATGCTGTTAACTTAGGGATCCTGGGATGACCCTTTATACTTCTTATTACACTTTGATTATCTTTAGCATATATCTTAATTAAATATCTATAAGCTAACAACACCCATCGAACAGGTAAAGGCATTGTTTTAGTCTCTACTTCCATTGCTTTTATAGGGGTTGAACACATTGCCCCTGATATTATTCGCATTGCCTTATTTTGAATTATTTCTAATTTATGTGTGTGTTCAGTATTCATATGTACAAGAAAACTATAGTCAAAGTGACTTCTAACAAGGGTTTTATACAGTAAGGATAGTACTTGAGGGTCTGCGCCCCAAGATATACCGGCAAGACATCTCATAACATTTAAACCTCTAACAGAATTAGAGATTAAACATAAAGTTCATTTAGTGCGTTATTAATATGTGCTTTAGCTACATGTAAATTTGAATTAATAGAATATATTACAAGATCATCTGCAAATTGCAGTATATTAACATTAGAACTATTTACAAATGAGTCAATATCACTAGTATACAAATTATACAGAAGAGGAGACAGCGTTGCTCCTTGCATTGTGCCTTTGAAAACTTGTCGTGGTCCATGGAGTATGTTATTAAATTTTACATATAGCTCTCTATCGTCTAAGAAATTGAATATCCACTTGCATAATTTCCCAGGGATTTTAATATTAGATAGAACTTTAACAAGTATTGTAGGATCAACATTGTCAAATGCTCCTTGTACATCTAAAAATATACAAACAGCATGTGACTTGTTATAGTTAGCTAATTTTAAATCCGATATAAGAGATATGAAGCTGTCAGAACAGCTTCTACCTCGTCGAAAGCCGTTTTGAAATGGAGGCAGTATATTGTTTGCCTCAACATACCAATCAAGTCTAGTCTTTATCATATTCTCAAAAACTTTACCAATACATGATGATAGAGAAATAGGTCTATAAGAATTGGCCTCACTAGGAGGTTTGTCTGGTTTTAAAATAGGTATTACACATTGTGTTTTCCAAGATTGAGGTATTTTCCCTTGTAACCAAAGTAAATTCATTATTTTTAGCAAAACTTGTTGACCATTAACATGCAGCTTCTTTAAAAGCAGGTATGGTATATCATCTAAGCCTGGGGTAGTATTCTTCCTAGATTGCAGACTTACAACAAATTCCTCCCAAGTAAAAGGTTCAATAAGATACTTAGACTCATTATTCTCATTGTTACTTTCAAATAAACTTTCTATAGAGCTAGGATCGTTACTACAACCTTGGGTTAACTTAGTTATAAATGGTTCTATAAATTCATCATTTTTAATTATCTGCTTAGATTTTAATCCCTTAAAACGTTTAATATTGTTCCATATTAACCCAATAGGTGTACATCGATTTAAAGAAGCACAAAAACTACGCCAACTACTAGTTCTTTCCTCTGCTATTGTGCGTTTTTTAAGAGCATTAAGTTTCTTGTACGAAATATAGTTTTCTAAAGATGGATTCGCCCTGTAATATTTTAATGCCTCATAGGCTTTAATGACACTATCCTCACATTTTTTATTCCACCAAGGAACCGGCGGTCTGCTAATAAAGTTTGTATTTTTAGTAAGTTTTGGAATACATTGTATCTTTAAGAATTGGAGTTCAGAACTAAATTTGTCATATAATTGTATAGGATCATTATTCTCATTTAAAGGAAAATTAGAGAATACCTCTTCTGATAGCTCTTTATATTTGTTCCAGTCAGCTTTAGTGTATATAAATTTATCTATTGGATCATTTATTTGATATTTTTCAAGAGATGTTAATATACTGACTATAGTAGGGTAGTGATCGCTGCCCATAGGGTCATCATGGACTTGCCACTCGCACATAGGTGCTATACTCGCACTGCAGAAGCTAACATCGATCGCTGAAGGATTTCGACTGGGGTAAGTAACTGTAGTTGGGTTTCCGTCATTTAAGATACATAAGTCTAAGTCACTTATAATATCGAACAGGGTGTTACCCCGCGATTGGTTAGTAGCGCAACCAAACGCTGTATGATGTGCATTGATATCTCCTGCTATTATTATAGGTGTTGGTAATTTCTCAATTATATTTTTAAGTCTATTTAGTCTTATGTGTGGACGGTTTGGTGGACAGTACACACATAAAACTGATAAAGGCCCTAAGTCAGTCACAATAGAGATCGCTACATTTTGAATACTTTCATAAAAGTTAGTCTGTATAAAAGTATGTTTGTATATATTTTTAACAAGTATAGCAACTCCGCCACGTCCATTGTTACCATACTTGCAGTAAATATTATAATTAGGTATTCTAAAAGCAGTAGTTGGCTTTAACCAGGTTTCATTAAGAAGACAAACATCAATATTATTTACTTTTAAAAAGTTAATTAGCAACGGTTTTTTATTTGAAATAGATTGAACATTGAATTGAGCAATACGAATGTGTGTAGGATCCATTATTTAATGTTTTTAATAAGCATATCTTTAATACAACTATTAGTGATTGGGCTAGAATCGGTCTTGTTGGCTAATTCTATAAGAGTACTAACCAGTGCATTCATTAAATCTGTATTCTGTAACAATTCTTTTTTAATGTCAAATTTAGGGGTTTCTGCTGGTGTAGAAGGAACGGTTTTTTGCGTTTGTGTTTTTGGGGTTTTTTCAGGTCTTACAGTTTTGTTTTTGTCAGGTAAAGCCGGAAACTCAACTTTTCTCGTTTCAGCCTTAGAAGCATATGTGATGTTTGTCTTCTTTTCCATTATTTTTTTAAGTTTTACAGGACAAGCTTTTGAAATTGCCAAGTGGGGGCCGCTACAATTGGCACAACATAACTCATTAGGTTTGTCACACTCCTTATAAAAGTGGTCGCCAGAGCAAATGGAGCAACGCTGTTTTCCGTTACATACTTTAGCTGCATGATTAAATTTAAAGCATTTGAAACATTGCAGTAGTGGAGGCACATACTCAAAGATTCTGTACGAGAATAAATCGTACTGTACATTGTCCGGTAGTACATGAGACAAGAACGTAATGCTCACTGTCTGTAAGGGAACACGATCCTGTCCGACTTTTTTCGTGAAGCGGCGAACCGCTATGATCTCATAAATAGAGCTCAACTTTGTGTATAAATCCTTGTTAGAGATATTGACTGGCACAAATCTGATTATCCCAGTTTTTTCGATTTGGGTCGCCGGTATGTACGCCTTCATGTTATTTTGGGTCAAAAATGCAGTGTTGTTTAGAAAATTGTTTGCATTATTATATTGCTTGAAAACGACTGCAATTTTGTTAGCGTTTACGCGCTGTATAGCCGTTACACCTTTTATGCCATTTGTGAATATGTGGTTGAGAAATATTGGACTTTTATTTCCCAATCTGTCCTTTGCGTCCACATGTTCGACAAAAACTTTAAATTCTAGTTTTCCCGAGTTCTCAGGGTATAGTCTTTTGTAGTCCGGTTTAAAGTACGGTAAATAAGCACTATTAGATTGCTCACCCCCGCCGCCATCGTCCGTGCCGCCTTGGCCGTCGGTTTTGGAGCGCTTGAGGGTGGGCGGGTTTTCCCCGCCCCCCTCGCCACCTGCCATTGTTTATACACTAATTATAATTATTTACAAAATTTTACATTAAATATATACAAGTTAAGTTAGTTTCAACTACTTTAAACTAATAAATCGCAATTCTAAAAGTTGGAGCGAAAATTTTCCGACAACTTTTTTCAAGTTCCCGCCAAAGAATCGATACAGACAGAATCCTAGAGCGTTTTTCGTTTCTGCTTAAACGCCAACTTGGTTGGTGCGCAACAGTCGCATAAGCACATCATAAGCATGAAATTGGCGCAACCCTCGCAAGATGTTATTATTAAATAAAAAATAAAAATAAATTGTAGAAAACCCAATTTGGTATTTAGACTGGAAAAAGTAACAAAAATCCCTTAAATTATTTAATGTATAATAATTTGTGCTAAACTATAAATTGTTTTTTTTACCTCTGGCAATTTTATGTTTTTTTTACACACTCTAATGCACTCATGCCATGAATCTAGTATAACTGGATTGGGCATGAGTGGTGGGGATAACTAACAGAACGGGATAGTCTTATGTATCTTTCAGTAGGAGTAGCAGCGAAAGCGCTATTATTGTTTGTCCTTGTCACAGTCTCACATCTTGTTTTATTCCCCACCGTAAATTGACCACCGTGATTGGTCGAATTCATTTGTTGCCCACCACAAAATCCGTGGCCCACCATAACAAATAAATTCGACCAATCATAGCGGCGCAATGCGACGCTATGATTGGTCGAATTTATATGTTTTGTCCCTCGCGAAGGCACGCTTAGACCACTTCTATAGGATGCTACCTTCTATGACTCATGCACTGTCACTTGTGACAGTTCCGAATTGGAATATATTTTAGCTTGGCGTTCTTTTAGAAGTTTTCGTTAGTAACTTGTCCCGTTATTATAAATTAAAGTTTGGATTTTTAGTTCACACAAATCAGTGCATATGCACGCATAAAGTCAACTCAAATGTTGTGTCGTTACTCACAATTTTGTGGAGATCCAAAGGTTGTTATGACATCTTTACAGCTATACAAATATTTATTACGTCAATGTGAGAAGTTACCGCCTGATGCTGGTAAATATTACAAATTTGCCATCAAACAGGTATATATATTTAATATATGCTTTCAAAAATAATATTAATATGTACGTTTATAAATCCCTTTCTATTCTATGTTAATATTTACTTATTTATTACCTACTTGCAAAGAGATCCTATCAAAAGTCTAAGTTTACACTTGACCTAAGCGGTACCTTATAAAACCGGGTATACTGCACTACCTACATCTAACATGTTACTTGTAATAAGGAGACTAAAGCATAGCAAGTGGAAATGTACATTGTACTTAATATGGTCACAGACAATGTTATCACACCACTTTTATTTATTTCAGAGTTATAAACAACACAGAGTGGAACCAGACCCAGAAAGGGTAAAGCAAATGATAACTAAAAGTATTGAGGACGCCAAATGGATAGTCAATAAAGTGAGTTTACACACATTAGTAGTTATAAGATTAATTCAATATAGTTCCAATAACAATGTCATCACTAACTTTTAACTGTTTTTGTTTCAGTACACGCAGAAATAATGGATGTTAAAAACCATTCACTTTATAGAATTGACAAACAATTTAATTTTGTGTATGATAAAAGAATTTACTAAGTATGAGTGTGTTTGGCGAAAAGATTGAAGATTATGAAATATTTGAACACCTAGGTAAAGGAGGATTTGCACATGTTTACAGAGCAAGATGCCGCAAATCAAACATATTTGTTGCTATCAAAATGATAGACAAAGCCTTAATGGCAAGTGCTGGGATGATTGGCAGAGTGAGACAAGAGGTCACCATACACTCGCGCTTAAAACATCCAGCTATTTTAGAATTGTACACTTTCTTTGAAGATGTGCATTATGTTTATTTAGTATTAGAATTAGCACATAATGGAGAATTAGCCAGACATTTTAAGTTAGGGAGCTGTGGTATTGGTGAAAAAGCTGCTGCTGACATATTCAGGCAAGTGGTGAGTGGGGTGCTCTATTTACACTCTCACAATATTATACACAGAGATTTATCTCTAAACAACTTGCTCTTGACTAAAGACCAAAATGTGAAAATTGCTGACTTTGGGTTAGCAACACAGCTCAATGGACCAGATGAAAAACATGTTACTATGTGTGGCACACCAAACTACATTTCTCCCGAGGTAGCTTCCAGAGCAGTTCATGGTTTGCCCGCAGATGTCTGGGGTTTAGGTTGCTTGTTGTACACATTGTTAGTAGGGAGTCCACCATTTCACACCCAGCATGTTAAAACCACACTCAACAAAGTTATTCAAGCAGATTACAAGATACCAACAGAACTGTCAATCCAAGCCCAGGATATTCTACAAAAACTGTTATGCAAAGACCCTACAAAAAGAATAACACTTAAAGCTGTTGCTGACCATCCATTTGTAAATAATATGGTCATGGTGCCTTCTATGGCCAGACAGGACTTGTCAAGGGATTCTGGCTTCATTACAACTTTGCACAGTACTCAACATAGCAGTAAGTTAAGAAGTGAAGACAAAACTGGATCAGACTATATGGGCATTTGCAGAGATCATAATGCTGCCTCGTCAATGAGTAGAGAAGCAAGAGTGCCACTGATGAATGTATTTTCTGGAATACAAGATAATGTGTCAGCTCAGAGCAATAGTTATAAGTTTGCTATTGATAGAGGAAATGAAAATATATTGGTAAATCAAATTGCTGCTAAGAACCAGAATCAATTAAATAATGATTTTGCCCAGAAACTGGGAATTACTGCTGTAAATAGTACATCTTTTTTAGATAATATAAAGAGGCATGATACTAATTGCAAAAATGATGGAAATGAACTCAAATACACAATAAATGATGAGAATAAAGAAAATGTATCAAAACCGTGTAAAGTGAATTCAAATGTTTTAAGTGTACCTCCACTGTGTGCAGATAGACTGCCAGTTATTTCACACAAAACCCGAAATGCTATCCTGAAAATTGAACCTGGTGGTGTAATAGTAGAATTTATTAAAAAGAAAGGAAAGGATAGAGAAGAAAAAGTTGTAGAAATATGTAAAATTTCAAAGGATGGTATGAAAATAGTAATTTATAGTGTGGACAATAACAAGGATAAACCTAAACTAAAGGAACATGACCCAAAGCCTGATGAAATATTCACATACCACAATTTGCCCCAAAAACATTGGAAGAAGTATTTGTATGCATCTCGCTTTGTAGATCTTGTAAAGGCAAAAACACCAAAAATCACACTGTATTCAGAACTAGCCAAATGTCAGCTTATGGAAAATGGAACAGATATTGAGCTATTTTTTTATAATGGGGAAAAATTAACTTATAACTCTGCTGATGGTCTTAAAATTATTGACAAAAACCTTAAAACACATCACTGTTCGGCTCCAGAACTTAAACACTTAACAGATCATTTTGAGGAGTGCTCTAATAGGATGAAGCGTATACAGGAAGCTCTGTCTTGCATTTCAGATGAATGTTTCCCTTTGATAATTGGTAAAAGACCAATCCAGTCTGCCACTAATGTGGCATCTCCATGCCAAGGCTCAGTTAATGCCTATAGCACTCCTGTTTGGAACTTTGGGTCATTTCAGCGCACTGGAACTAGCTCGACTCAAGCCCCAAGTGATTACAACATGAAGTGACGCGACAAGTAGACACGGAAAACATATACATAATACAAATCCCTTCAAATATAATACTTAACACTGGACATGCACAATGACCAATTTTTTATGCTGATAATATCAGACCGTTTTTTTTTGCATATAAGTTTACTGCACGTAACATGTCACCTTTGTAACAATATTTTATTAGTACGACAAATATAGTTACTATATTAGATTTTAACATTGTTATAATTTTTAGGTTATCCACTATCACACCCATTGTCAGTGAATAAGAACACAAAAAACCGGCCAAGTGCGAGTCGGACTCGCGCACGGAGGGTTCCGCACCATCAACAAAAAATAGAGCAAAACAAGCAAAAAACGGTCACCCATCCAAGTACTGACCCCGCCCGACGTTGCTTAACTTCGGTCAAAAATCACGTTTGTTGTATGGGAGCCCCACTTAAATCTTTATTTTATTCTGTTTTTAGTATTTGTTGTTATAGCGGCAACAGAAATACATCATCTGTGAAAATTTCAACTGTCTAGCTATCACGGTTCATGAGATACAGCCTGGTGACAGACGGACGGACAGCGGAGTCTTAGTAATAGGGTCCCGTTTTTACCCTTTGGGTACGGAACCCTAAAAACTATACTCATCTTTTGGGTGCTAGTAGTAGTGTAAGACAAAGATAGTTTGATTGTCTCCGTCTATGTTTGAAATGAGACAGTCCTTTGACAAACTATACCTACCTATCCAACAATTAATGTTAAAGAATAAAAATGCTGTTCTGGGCTATCAAAATATAGATTTTGTTATGTTTTCTGGCTTTATACAGGCAAGGATTTATAGCCTATCGCTGTTTTGTCTCAAATTTATAAAGATTAGGGAGCTTCCTGATAACCCAGGATGAGGGTATACAGGGTGGCCCATTTAGATCCATCAGTATGGTAAAGTCTGAAACTATAAGACGTACGAAGATCTGTTCTTAGGAACCATCGATTTTAATAACAAGAAAAACTGCATTCGTACTTTTAAAAAAACCTGTACTCAGCTCGGGAATCGAATCCGGACGTTTTGAAAAATAAAACTAAAACTATTTTTATTTAGATATCGATTGTATAGGTCTTAAGCAGTAAATTTTACTATGAAACATGATGTCTAAAATGAATAAAATGCATTGCTTTCATATTCTTTAATTTATTTTAGCAAGTGTTCGGAAATGACCACCGCCTTTTTATTATTTTGAGTCATAGAATTAATATGACTAGAACAACTGTCAATCTTCAAAAGTGCGACCAAAAATGAAATGCAAGTGTGTGCGTAAATTGTCTATGTGAGATCAAAAATAGTGATGTCATGTTACAACATATTAATAATCTGTCGATGTTTGATTGCTTTATCGACTATTTTTTCAAATGTGTTATTTGAAACGTTAAAATTCTACGACATTATGACCTATAAATAACACTTGCACTGCGTGTGCTATCAAAATCGTTGCAGACTTATCTTAATGTAACTCTTACTGTGTTGGAAAGTGAAGTTTAAATTTACCGCTAAACATGAGCACCTTCAAAAAGGTATAACAATCGTTATTATTTGAAGTCGGTTATAAAAGCTAATATCTTAATGATGTCTTGTGAAGAAATAATAACATAGCTATTAATATACCGACAAGTTATCGATACTGTCATATGAACATTTTGTCAAGCCCTAGCGTAAAGTAACAGGTTATGTTTTTACACAAAATATTTTAAATTATAGACTAATATGATAAAATATTAGCATACAAAGGAAGAAAAACTTATAATGAACTTTATAAACCGGCTGCTTACACCTTTTACGCTGTTAATTTGACAAAATATCGTTATGAAAATTTCGCTCGGAATATTATTAATCCTCTGAAATGAGTATTTGCTTGGATTATTTGGCACTGTAACACTGAAATCCGGCACACTACAAGACACCATCTTCACTGAATTACTTTATTTAATACTTTTCGTCCTAATCCGTGTATATTTTTCAATTAGAAAATTACCGTGATACGCTCTTGGCCGTCCGCGGCCGTCGTCAAAGTCAAAAGTGGTTACGTTTTCTCATTGGTAGTCTGACTTTTTCGCACTCATGGGATGTTCATATACGTGATGGCTTCCCTTTCGCACACTTAAGCTGTCTGTCAAGCGCGAGCGGGAATTGTATGTCTGTGTTTTGAGTACAGGTTTTTTTTTAAATATATGAATGCAGTTTTTCTTGTTATTAAAATCGATGACATGGTTCCTAAGAACAGATCCTCAGACTTTCCCATACTGACCTATCTAAATGGGCCATCCTGTATATATTTTTTTAACGTTATCGTTGAACCACCCTGTATATAATTATGTTAAAGGAAAATTGTAAGAATCCGCCGTTTACAAACGGCGGCGTCGGCGTTGTCATTCCCCTGTGGGCATGTATGACCACAGACATACAATTCCCGCTCGTATGACGAGCTACGCTTGGAGCGATAACGTATTTTTTCCACTTTGTAGCGAAAAGCGCCTACGAACAAAGAACCCGCCTATCGGGGCGCTGGCAGTGAATGTTCCGAATTACAAATCGCATGCAATATAAGTGCAATATCATCCAGGTCTGTAGAGTCTTTTTTGTTTACATTCATTAAAAACGCCTAACCTCTTTTTTTTATTGGCTGGCTTAAAGGACTCGCATCCAGGCCATAACTGTAAAAAAAAAATTTTTTTTTTATTGGTTTGGCAACACTGAGACAGGCTCCATCTTTTCTGTCACGATGCCTCCTAAGAAGCAGCCCGAAAAATCCGGTAATATATTATTTTCACAAGTTTTAATCAATGATTTATAATGAAAATATAGTTCCATAGTGTTAGAACTTGGTCTCCTCTTATAATATATTTTTCGGGCACAAATCATCAAAGATTTGTTAAGTTAAATGAGTATTTCAGATTGACATTTGTGTAGCCACGCGGTTATGTTTCGTGTGTGGCTTATTTCTTTTGGATAATTTGCCAAGTAATATGTTGTTAAAATGCGCTGAGTTATTAGTGTAAAAATTGATGTTTAAATTATATCCATGCACATCAATATAAATCATGACAGTGATGTTTGTATTATAGGTTATGTATTTACAGACTAAAACGCGTTCCCATCAGTTCAGATTCAGATATTCTATTCAGATATCTACCTCATCTCCCAATGAAATAATAACCTCGAATTCTACTTGATATTTACTTACTGCTTTCGTTATATTCTAGTGCTCAATGTGTATTATTATTCTAATTATATTATCGTTCTATAAACGTTTTCCATCTCTTTTAGGTTCCGCTGGAGCCAAACCTGCTGAAAAGAAGCCTGCGACGGCTAAAACGCCCGCAGCGGCTCCTAAAACCGCGTCAGCCCCCGCTGCAGCTGCTAAGCCAGCCTCAGCCAAGACTCCTGCACCTGCACCTAAAGCTGCGGCGCCGAAGTCTGCTCCGGCGGCCAAGCCTGCTGCTGCTCCTGCTGCTAAGGCTGCCCCTGCCCCAGCGGCTGCTAAGCCCGCTGAGAAGAAGTCAGCTGTGCCTACAGCCAAGCCTGGCTCTGCCAAGGCTGCTGCCCTAAAGGCCAAGTCTAGTGCTAAGCCTTCAGCCAAAAAGGCTGCATCTGCCACTAAGCCAGCAAAGCCCAAACCAGCTGCCGCTAAGCTTAAGATTGCCCCTAAGCCCAAGAAGACTGGCATTAAGGGACAGAAGAAGGTTGTCAAACCTGTTGTTAAGGCTCTTAAGGCTCAAAGGAAGGTAAATAACATTTTGTTTTTCAATATGAATCCATTAAAATACTACAGAACTACCAATTAAAATTATTGTTAACTTTATTGTGATTGGTGTCTTTTTTTTATTATAAAATATGTAGTATTATATATTATTCCTGCATCTTCAGGTTGTCAAAGGTGAACATGGCAAACGCGTGCGAAAGATCCGCAACACCGTGCACTTCCGCAGGCCCAAAACGTTTGAGGCTCCTAGGCAACCCAAGTACCCAAGGAAATCTCTGCCCAAGAGGAATCGGTAAGCTGTTTATTATTTATTAATACTTACATTTAACCTTTTCGACGCTGTGTCCAACACAAAAGCTGTCTCTCAGACGCCACATCACTGAAGTGTCAAAACTGAAATTCAACTTTATGCATATGCACCTAGGTCTATGTTGCTCTGTGGTCTATGACCGATTAATCTGTCAGCTCCCACGGCTCATATATGAGCCAGAACGCTTATGATGACGTCATATCGTGGGATTCGACAGGTTAATACGTCTTTGGCGTTGGACCTGTGGTGCGTATATAACGGTCATTGGCGTCCAAAAGGTTAAGACCAACTGAATGTTTATATTTAGGGATCATCCATTAATTACGTCACACGAATTTCTAGGTTTTTTTACCCCTCCCCCCCTCGTCACACTTGGTCACATTTTGCAAACCCCTCCCCCCTGGTGTGACGTCACATTTTAGGCAATTTTGTTTTCAACGAAATCGACAATATTAATTCGGCAGTATTTTTTTAATAAAAAAATATTTTTGATATAAATATTAGTAATTTTATAACACAACGAAAGTTACATCCAAAATCTCATTATTTAACTGTACAGCGAATAAAAAAATATAAGTTAATTTTCGGTTACTGATGAAGTTAAAATGTTTGTGACTCCCCTCTCCCCCATGTCACAACATGTCACATTTTCTTGACCCCCTCCCTCCCCCTAATCGTGTGACGTAATTAATGGATAACCCCTTTAAACTGAATAGGTTGTGTGTGACATGCAGTTTATAGGATTTGCTAATTTTTAAATGAACTTAACTTAGAATAGTAATTATTTATTAATGAAGAAACATCAGTTTGCTGTGCTGTGCTTAATATGCTTACCATAACTATTTTTTGATCAAAATTAATGTTTAGAACAGGGTACTGAAAATTGAGGCAATTTATGATTATTAAATATTTATGGAGTTTGTGGTAATATATTCTTTTCTAATTAAGTCTGGTTTATTCCTTCATTTGCCAGGAATAGTTTTTCTGTCCTACTGATTTTAATAACTCTTTGAGTGAGTTGAAAACAACCTAATAAATGTATAAAATCAATCAATATGAACAAATTCTAATACATTTTGACTTATAATACTTACTCTTCTACCATATAAATAAAGGTGAGAATATTTTTATTTAGTTTCTAATTTACTAAATATAATATGATGATATCTTTGTGGGAATCTCATTGAAATAGAATGATATCAAAATTACACAATACTGATTATAATATAATTTTTTATAACTTCAACAATATTGTATTCATCATATATCTCATAAGTAATTTGTATTTTTCAGCATGGATGCCTACAACATCATCAAGTTCCCGCTGACCTCTGAAGCAGCCATGAAGAAGATTGAAGACAACAACACTCTGGTGTTCATTGTACACACCAGCTCAAACAAGCACCACATTAAGGCTGCAGTTAAGAAACTGTATGACATTAATGTTGCTAAAGTGAACACCCTTATCAGGTTGGTATTTCTGAACTGATTGTTTAGCTTGTACAAAGAGTATAGATTTTATAGAGAGTTAATGTCATGGTAAATTATGTAGCCACAGTAAATTCACCGCCATCTTTTGACAGAAGATTAAAACTGTTAGAACGCCATTTAACTTTAATCCTTATTCTTTCACTGATATGTGTTAATTTGTAAATATTGAAATTAGTGCCATCTAGTCGAGAATAGGCCAAAGGTATGGTGCGCCATCTTTCGAAATGATTGCACCATACCTTTCTCGGCTAGATGGATCTATACTCTTTGGCTTGTACTTAGATGTAATTGTCAATAAACAAGATGGACAGATGAATAAAAATAAAACTTCCTGTCTACAAATTTGAAGCAAACTCATAATGCGTTTTTACTGACTGATGTGATCAACATAAGAAAGTAGTGCCACTTTTTATTAGGCTTCTTATAAAAGTGGTTTGATTGAATGTTATTTATAGAATAGAATAAAATTTATTCAGGACGCTTATACAACAACATTTTACAAAAAACATGTCACAAAAACGGTTTAAAACGTCACTGTAAAGGTTTCCACTCAGCTTGGTGTCAAGGTATCTTATGAGTACCTTGACGCTGGTCTTCCGTGGATACCCTTCCAAAAAAAATGTTTACATGCCATGAAGTCAAATTTCTTGTCTTTCAAACCAAACAAACCCTTCCTTTTGGACGCCAATGACCGATATATCCGCACCGTAAGTTCAACGCCAAAGACCGATTAATCGGTCACAGACCACAGAGCAACATCGACCTACGTGCATATACATAAAGTTCAACTTCAGTTTTGACACTTCAATGATGTGGCGTCAGCGTGACAGCTTTTGTGTTTGACACGGCGTGGAAAAGGTTAAAATGATGATACTTTGTGGGAATCTCATTGATTAAGAATGATATCACAACTACACATTTCTGATTATATTGCAAATGGTGTGACACATAAAATGAAGCATTACAATCATTATAACACATTCTTTTTTCCGTTTTCAGACCTGACGGCAAGAAGAAGGCGTACGTACGGCTAGCCCGAGACTACGACGCATTAGATGTTGCCAACAAAATCGGCATCATATAAGCGGATGTTTATTCTATATATACTAATAAAACCCTAAAAAAACTATCCAGGTTGTATCTTTTAATTCATTACTAGAGTAGTTAATATTTTTCTCTTGCTGGGGCACATTTTTCGATCGGTATTAAAGTCTATTTTTTTATTCGGTAGACTGAAATGACAGTTAATTGTATGGACATGAAATGTCATTTCATACTATTAACTGTCATTTCAGTCTACCGAATAAAAAAATAGACTTTAGACTAATACAGTGAAACCTTGTTAATTGACACCTGGATAAATGCAAAACCTCAATAATTGCAACCAAAGGTCCGGTCCCGGTCCCTTGAGACCAAAAGGCCTCTATAATTGAAATGTTTGAACCTCTATAATTGAAATTTAGATTTTAGTGCTTTTCGTAATTTTACCTCTGTAATTGACCACATCGCAACTAAGACCTCTATAATTGACACTTTGAAAAAAAAAACCGTTATTTTAGCTCTTCTTATTACCTCTATAATTGAAACGAGTCTATAAGTAAGACCTCTGTTATTGAAATAATGTAGACTTGTAGAGAGCAGAAACAATATTTTAATAGCAATGATAATTTTATTTAAATGTTCACCCAGAATTCAATTTATTAATTGGGTATCTATCACAGACTGTAGTAGGTGAAATAGTGATTAAATCAAAAACATAATATGCTTTTTACATTCCAATAAAATTTTCTTCTACAATTCAAGGGATTATTTAAAAAAAAAAACAAATGATTATAAGCAGTAACTAATGTAGTTAAGTGTAAAAGTGCAAGTTATATAATATACAGACCAGAAACCCAGAATCTACTTTCAATGGTTATTTGAACCTCCATAAAAGCAATTTCTCTGAACGCAACCTCTATTAATGAGAACCTCTATAATTGACACAACGATTTTTTGAACCTCGTTAATTGGCACGACCTGCTTAAATGAAAAACTTGGTTAATTGAAAAAAAAATTGCCGGTCCCTTGAGATTGCAATTATCCAGGTTTCACTGTATTATTAGTCCACAAATTGTCAAATCGTATATCGTTGTCATGACACTAATATAGTTGTGAGAAATGGGCCCCTGGATTAATTTAATTAGTAAAATAAGATTTCTTTATTGTCAGAGCTGGTACATAGGTCTTATAAATATCACAAAAGTCCATGACACTAATATAGTTGTGAGAAATGGGCCCCTGGATTAATTAGTAAAATAAGATTTCTTTATTGTCAGAGCTGGTACATAGGTCTTATAAATATCACAAAAGTCCATCAGCTTGCCCGTTTCGGGCGTACAATTATAAACTAACCTAGTGCATGCAAAAAACAATAACATAACATCATAAAACGATTAATTGTCTATGTACATAAAATATTGATTTATTTGTAGTCTAGTCGAAATGGGAAAAACGAACCCCGTCATGTCCGTCCTTCCGTCCGCCCGCCTGTCCGTATGTCACAGTCATTTATTTCAAGAAGTATCACTACATAGTATAAAACAGGATAGTTTTTATCCCAAAAAAAACCTCGGTTAAAAATGAAAGGTAAGGTGTAGGATTGTATGGGGAATCAATAACCGCTAAACCGATTTGGATGAAATCTACATCTTTGATTTAGTTGAAAATGATACTAAACTTTACTTAGAACCTAAACTTAAAGAATTATTAACCTCAGACGACGCAGACGCTTAAAACTCCCCCACCCCCCACCTGCATCAAAAATCTGGGTGGCTCCACTTCTTAAATAAATTTTAAGAACACAGATTAATTCTGCCAAAGGAAATCTTTCAGAGAACGCCGTGGTTGACCTTTGTAATGCCCAGAGCACACTCGACTAAATACCCATAAATGACATAATGCAAAGATGCAAAAACTATAGGTATTTCCTTTGTTGTTATGCATTTGACCCGCAAGCTATTTTCCTTGTTAACAGTATGTTTGGATTTTGTACCATTATAACTTTTTTTTATGAATCACTACAACTTGCCGTATAGTAAATTTTATTGACTTCCCAGCTATGAATAACCCTTTTGGTTTCGCCCTGCTTGGCA
Organism: Cydia amplana; assembly: GCF_948474715.1. Classification (NCBI taxonomy): domain Eukaryota; kingdom Metazoa; phylum Arthropoda; class Insecta; order Lepidoptera; family Tortricidae; genus Cydia; species Cydia amplana. Next base: position 9,821,879 of record NC_086074.1, on the reverse strand, counting down.
GCGTCTATTCTGTGTTCCTCCGTCGCCGTCACACAAGGAAAATGCCAATATTTATACAACTTGTTTAATTAACCATATAAATAATCAAACACGAGAAACCTACAGGATATTTGTGTCTGGGATTCGAGGTTTTCCAAACTACACAATTTGATTTACAATTTAAGATTCATATTAACTTATTTACAATATAATGTATGTACCTAATTTTAAAACTAATACGTAGCGGAATTATGAGTGAAAATCGTGTTAGTTTAAATCAACATAGGTAGTGAATCACGACTTTTACAACCAACAACAGTCGTGTAAAAATAGGACTTCTAAGTAATAATTTGAAATGATACATATTTAATGGTGTTCATTCATATTTGATTGACTAATGTTAGACGTAAAAAAGAAGCGCTCAAGATTCCATTTTTTGAACCACTCGCTACGCTCGCTTGTAAAACAAATAAGTATTAAAGCCATTTAAGCATAACATTTGTATGGCATGGCCGTTTCCTAATAAGATCAAGTTCGCCATACATTTAGGTACTATGGCGTACTTGATCTTAAAAATAACAGACGGACTATACTTAACAATACTTATCTGGGGGCACGGTAGTGCCCCCGCCAAGTCGAGCGCGAAGCAAACACTGCCGTACCATCCTTTACTGGAACCATTTCGCCGCATTTTCAGGCCCCTATTTGAGATCCTCTGGATAAGACCAGAACGCAGAAATTTTCGTCATCCAGTAAGCTATAATCACATACTTAAAATCCAAAATTTCAAGTCTGTAGGTCTGTAGGTCATTTAGTTCCGAAGTTAAGCGAAAGCAAAGTTTCGCATTTATGACACTCATTCATTCACTCATGATCATCAGAATAGAATTAGTACTTCCCATAAACTCAAGAGAGCTGAAATTTGGTACAGAGTTATGGTTTAATGGCCACATAAAGGATAATCCTAAAAATATTGCAATATCAGTCACGTTTTAAAGATCTAAGAACTGCACAAGTAAGTTTGTAATCCCATATAAATATATGATATTACAAAGTTACTGTTGCAGTTCCTACAAATAGTAGGTAAAGTACACTACGATGTACGATGTGAGTATTAATGAAGATATGTTTAGTTATGATATGTGTATACATAGTATGGGTATAAGTACCCGAAAAGAAGGACTGCCTACAAAAAGAGATGAGATCCCATCAAAAACATTACATGTAAAAAGGTGCAAGTCTCACAACGCTTTTACTACAAAAAAGTTTTGAGATGTAATGTGAAACCAAGAACCAAGTCAGTTATTTTAATCAGTGCCAGGGGGTGTTAAAACCGTATCAATAAGATATCTTTAATTTGTAATACATATAATGACTTGGCAATCGCACATAATGCTTTACTCGTACCGTACTCGTAAATATGTGTAATGCTCAAACTGTAATTAGCGCTAGCGTTATGTTCAATTAGAATTATTTTTAATAGGTGACGATGATCCTTTTGTCATTATACTCATTATGCAGCCGTGCGATGGCTAAGTCATTATACGTATTACAAATTAAAGATATCTTATTGATACGGTTTTAACACCCCCTGGCACTGATTAAAATAACCGACTTGGTTTCACATTACATCTCAAAACTTTTTTGTAGTAAAAGCGTTGCGAGACTTGCACCTTTTTACATGTAATGTTTTTGATGGGATCTTATCTTCTATCTATATGTATGTCTATAGGGAAAATAAAAATAAGTATGAAAAATCGGATGTGAATATTATTCTCAAGGGTTTACCTACTGTTTCACATAACATTTCCGCTTCTAATGGATGTGCCATGATCAGCCGTAAATAAATTAAACCGTTCAATTTATTACGTATGCATATGCTAAATAGTAGTCCGGTTTTGAGCACCTACCGACCGCTGAAGATCTGCCGAGGAATTTTAATAGGAATATTATGCTATGTTCTTACTTTACAATGTAGTGTAGTGAACAACCATTATACACGGGTGATTTATTTAAAGTCATTTAATTTGAAGGGTGCATTCCTGAGCTTAAATTAAGTAACTTTCTCAAAGAAACCGGTATTCTAATTAAATTCATTTTGGAGATGATTCATTATTTATTTGTACGAGCGTGTGTATCTAACACTTTCCATGTTTACATGCATCTTATACCTTTAAACGAGCAATTCGTGTATATTTATTTATTTATTTATATATATATATTTCGGGGATCTCGGAAACGGCTCTAACGATTTCGATGAAATTTGCTATAAAGGTTTTTGGGGGTAAAAAATCAATCTATCCCTGGGAAAACGCGCGTTTTTTAGTTTTTACATGTTTTCCGAGCAAAGCTATTAAATTAGTGTTTAGTATGAGTTCATTTGCTACTAAACGCAAGTACCATCGCCCACACCACAGACGTACATGTCATTGTCATCGCTTACGCTTACATACTATTTCTATGGCCCACACTGTTAACTGACAGTATTACGAAAGGCATAAGGTCCACCGATGGACAGTTAAAGATAAAGAGTGTTGCTGTTTTTGTACAGTCACATGTTTTAATTTATGACCCATTTTTGTCTCTTGTCACAGTGACAATAGCATGAGGTTTCATATTGATTGTCACTGTGACAAGGTACAAAAATGGGTCATAAATTAAAACATGTGACTGTATCTTCTCGGACGATCGATATTCGAACGAAATGATTAGATTAGATATATTTATTTCTTAAAGAAAAAGACACAGTATTTTACACAACAGGATAAAACAAAGGCTTTCATTAAAAGATCGTCAATTTAACATTAAAAACAGAAAGAAAAAATAAAACAATATAAAATTTACAAATAAAACAATGTCATAATAAAAAGAAATGTTAATGTATACATAGTTAGGGCCAACCCAGGTATTGTCGAATGTCAAGAACAGGGATGTTGCGAACATCCGCATCCGCAAACGCGGAACTTCCGCATTATTTTCAACATCCGCATCTGCATCCGCATCCGCATAAAATCGATGCGGATCTTATGCGGATGCGGATGTCGAACAAGTCGGTACAGTAACGTCTTAGCGGCGGCGTAAGTCGTTTCGTCATTACCTATAACGAAATCGTCTAGATCCAGAAAAGTCGGCCAAGTTACTGTTTATTAAATATAACGCACCTATATTCTTACTTAAATACTAAACGTTTCGTTTTTTTTTAAATAAAAAAATACTAAAAATGTAATATTTGACGTTTTCTAAGTACCTAATCTTGACATCCGCATCCGCTTCCGCGGATGTGAGCCTTTAAATATCCGCATCCGCGGATGTCAAAAAATCTGCATCCGCAACATCCCTGGTCAAGAACAAAAAACAAAATATTACAAAAAAAACACTCAGTTGTAAATAACTTTATCAGATTATTTAAATCAAAAATAAAATGAAAATAATATATTAAATGTCAACGATCTTAATAGGTAGCGAAAAAAATGTCATTGATATGTCATAGACTCATAGTTTTAGTTTTCTATTCAGATTTTAATTACTGGTAAATATTGGTTGGTTCAGAAAAAATCGGAACTCTTAAACCTCGACTACGCTAAGTTTGCACCGACCCGCTTGGCACTTTGGGCGTTTTCAATTGTTTGGTTGATTTAAACATAATGGCCGTGTTATAATAACGAAATTATTTACTTTTTATGAAAAATAACTGCCACTCAGTTTCCTTAAATGTAGCGGCATGGCAGCGCAGCGGTGTGCCACGCCCCATGCTTTATTGCGCACCTAATCTTATACCTTTAAACGAGCAATTCTTGTATATTTATTTATTTATATATTTCGGGGATCTCGGAAACGGCTCTAACGATTTCGATGAAATGTGGTATAATGGGGGTTTTTGGGGGCGAAAAATCGATCTAGCCCTAGCTATAAGACCTATCTTATCTCTGGGAAAACGCTATATTTTGAGATTTTAAATGTTTTCCGAGCAAAGCTCGGTCTCCCAGATATTTAACCTAATTTGCGCAACTCATGGAAGGCTCTACATACTTAAAGCGCGTGTGGCAATGTTAATGTGCATGTAACACCCCTGTAGTGGCAAGCGTCCATAGGCTAAGGTGACTGCTTACCATCAGGCGGGCAGTATACTTGTTTGCCACTGACGTGGTATGAAAAAATGTGACGTTTGTATTCAAATTGCTGCAAAGTTAGCTTAGACGGACTCTAATTATTATTATATTTATTATGGTACGAAGTGGATACGAATTTTTTTTTTCATAAGTAGACCAGACCAGCTACCATGGTCGCATTTTTATCACCTGTCATGCCATGCGTCACTTTCGCACGTACATATTTGTCAGAACGTGACAGCCATGGTGACATATGATAAAGAGCCGGCCATCTTAGCCCTACAGGTACCTATTTGTGCAGTACCTATTAATTAAAAACATGGAAAAAGCGAAAATATGATTTTTAGTTTGAGATTTAGGTGGATTTTTAGACCTGGATTTCTTGGTAGGTGTATGCCAAGGGTTCACGAAGATTATTGTAAAAAGTTCGCGAAATGGCACAGCACAGGTTTCAGCATGTGATAGGAATTAGGAGACGCGTAACTGACTCGCTTTTGCGTTTAAAAGAAACATAAACATCAACATCTTCCAACTGCGAATGAAACCCGTTAAAATTCGTAAACTGATAGGTAGGTTAGATTTACGTCATTAAACTTAGGTATTCTTGTTACGTCAGTGCGTACGTTACGTGACGCTCTGTCGTGAACTTGTGCTTGTTTTTTTTGCTAAGGCGTGGCTAAGGCAGTTGCTTTTTGGCAATCAATAAGTGTTTTGTACTTATAGAAAGTACATTCGTAAAAGTAAATCGCATAGTTTTAAGTTTATGCCAATGACTTTAAGTCTTTGGTCTTTGCAGTGTCGAACTAAAACGGAAATCGTATATGTCAATGTTTCCTTATTCCTACGGGGATTTCCGATAATTGTGAACCTGTACAATTACTGGGTTAATACATAAGTACTTACTAACTTTTTATCTTCCCGTTGTTGGGTTTCATTGAATTTCATTAGTTTACAATCTTATAAACCTACAATACAATACATCACTACACCTTAAAAAACGAAAGTCCCTCGCCGCGTCTGTCAGGTTGTGTTGTGTGTGTGTGTGTGTATGTATATTCGCGATAAACTCTAAAACTACTAAACGAATTTTCATGCGGTTTTCACCTACCTATCAGTAGTGAATAAGAAAAGATTTGGGCGTTGTAATATACAAACTTACTGAGGCGAGGTGGGCCGAGGTTGATTGTCCAATTTTTGATTAGATTTTTCATGCGAGTTGAAGCCCGAATGAAGGTTAGCGTTAACTAGCACTTAATTTTTCAAGGTGCAAACTAGTGATTTTTATGAACATTAAAATAAAAGATTGTAATACGAGAGAGTTTCTGTCTACTTCTATTGGTATACTCTAATCTAACCCGATACTGATCTAGCGAAAATCTAAAAACCTGTTATACCAGCTATCGTGAAGAAATACCTCAAAATTTGCATTCAACTTTGCACACTGGTTTCACAGAATAAAGAGAGCCTGGATGCATTCTTTCCGAGCCGGTGTGGTGCTAATTCATGTAGGTAACATGTTAGATATATGTACCTACCTTCTACCTTTTGGTTTAAGAACCCTTAATTCATAAGATTCGATTAGGTACTAGAGTCCATTTACAAACATTATAAATCTAGTCACGTTACCCGGTTTCACAGTAGGTACTCGTATAGATGTAGATGCACGTGACAATGCCAATCGTTTTGACATTGGGTATAATGGCCTATCTTCAACTACCTAATAATTCGGGTAGTTGGCTAACAGTAACCTCATGATAGCCATGATACGAGTATTATTGACCTTGAATTGTTGCAAGTTAATATATTATGATTAATATTTATCCAAACCCAAAGGTATTTAGTAGATACAGTCGACGATCGCCTACCTATTTAGTTCTCTTGTTGTGTTGTGGCCAGAGGGGCTACCGCGAAAACCGAAATTCGCAAATCGCGAGGATCTTTCTCTTTTACTCTAATGAAGGCGTAATAACCTATATGTAATTATATGCAAAATTTGATATAAATAATATACATCGTATTGAAAGTATTAACTTGTAATGAACATGTAGGGGAAACTGGGGAGGGTTGATCACCCCTTTTGTTTTTAGCATACATATTCTTAACTATTTGTAGTATTAAAAAACTTTATAGACCATACGACTCAGAATTTATCTCTTCATTAATAGTTTGAATTAGAACAGATTTGTGCAATAAATTAGATCATTATTTAATGAAAACCCATACTGTTGACTTTTACCATGTAAGGGAGACTTGTTTACCCCTGGTCGGGAGCCTTGATCCTAGGGGATCAAGTGACCCTGGTTCTTGGGACACATGGTAAACATATTTTTACCATGTCTCCCCATACCAGATTCTCATTGATTATATAACTCGGATCGCTATTAGCAATGCATCTATAATTTGTAAAATACACAGCAAACATATATATATTGCATCTTCCATGCTTTGAAGTTGTATTTCCGGTAATCCGATGTCTAAGCCGAAGGGATCAAGTTTTCCAGATTTGGGGACACTTGGTAAAAATATTTTAAGTGGCAATGTCATATTTCGAGGGTAGTATCTACATTAATTTATTCACTTTATCTACGGAAAATTAATATATGAAGATATCAAACACATATTAATCCATAATCTTATACTTTTAAAAAACAATGTAATCGTATTATCCATAAAACAACATAAAATAGGGAATCAATTTGTGTACCCAAAAAAAAACAAAAATCTAAGTTATTAACATAAAATTTCTTGTAACAAGCTAATTTTTTTTAAAGTTCTTATGAAGGTATTTTTAGCGTCAGATACCTACAGCAATTTTAATTTTTTTATCCATCACTGGTCGTTATTGTTTACTATAATAAATAAGTTTAGAAATTTACTGCTCACGTTTTGAGGACGGTGTTTGAGCTGCATAATCCTAAAATCCTTTCTATGGAACGTCGGTTCTATAGTACATAACGTCGGAAAGCCATTGAAATAGCATTTCATCCATAAAAACAAATATCGACGGTTGAAAACCAAATATCGTTATAAGTGTTTTTTGTCGGCCGAGTAACATCCCCTGTGTGTAAAACGTTTAACTTGATAAAAAAGACCAAGTACGGGTAGTTCGTAAAATGTTGATGTCAACTTTAGTCAGTCTTTTCAAAGGCCACCGGGATAATTCCGTTTTCGGAGTCGGTTGTATAATTAAAAACGGAATTATACGCCATTAAATTCCGTTTTAATAAACAATAATGAGTCAAAAAGTTCAAAAACCTTGAAAGTTTAAATCAGTGTTTCTCTGGTCGTACTTTCGCGGCATGATTTACTAAAGAAAAGAAAATATTTATGATAGCTCTATGAATCATTTTGTAAGTAAATTTATTACAATGTATACTTGATCGCTTTGGGGGTGACATGATCCCGGAATCATATCTCCCCTGAAGAAAAAGACAAAGTCACCCCATACATAGTAAGATTATAAAACGTGCCGTACTCGAAACATGTGTTCGCGTATATCAATGTAATCCAAGTTAATCATCACTTCAATAAACAACAAATAAAATAAGCACACTCACTAACATCATTTCCATCTCATATTATAAAATAAATCCAGTTAAAGCTTACCGAAAATTGAATATAGTACGCAGAAAATCTTTCACCGTCCGCCATTTTTGAAGCACTGACTTTTCCGATACAGTGCCATGACCTTGGAGGATACAACTAAACGGAGTAGCCATTAACAAGCTTTCCCCTCTGTCGAAAATAGGCGGCCAACGGTCATACACAATGTATGGACTGACGTTTATCTGACATGGCTATTTTTACGTTATGCATACATTTGACGTTCCCCTCCCCCGCAAAAATCGGCAGACTGTTTTGTACAGAAAATTACAGACAAGGCGTCTCCCTTTGATTATATCCTCTAAGGCCATGACAGAACGTGAAGTTAGGAACGATGAATGAGTGTTACCAGCGCAAAAAATTGTATCTCGTTTGGTTTGATTAAAAATTAAGTTTACCAAGTGTCCCCTAGGGATCGACTCTCCCCACCCTCACCTACGCATTCTACGTCACTGTTAATTCATTTGCGCCCCGCACTTGTGGCATATCTTGACCTTTTAAATACGTAATGTTGACTAAATAGGTATCCAAAGGTTCGGTAAAATTAATGGACATTGGACGTAATTATATACATACTATTAGGTAGGTACGAATATTTTTCTTATCAGTGTGATGATATCGTCATCACACTGATGCGAAGCGTTATATTAAACCGGGCGTCAAACCAGTTTGCTTTTGAACGGTGTGCAAGTTGTCCTCGTACGGAACGCAATGCGCAATACTTGGGCTTTTCCATCTCAAGTTAACATATTATACAGGGTGCTTCCTGTAACAGGAGCAATAAATTAAACTGTAGGCTGTACTCCTCAAACTGACCAACATTTGTTCAGCAACTTTTGAAAATAACTCGTGTTTTGATTTTTATTACACTTTAAAGTTTATTCTAAGACGCAATGTATTGCAAATTTAAAAATAAAAAACATAACAATGTTTAAAGCGTGACAAGCAACGTCAATGTGTTTGATGTCAGCGTACATTGAAGACAATATTTATTTTGTATGAAAGTCTAAAGGATTCATAATGTTTAAAAGTTGCTGAACAAATGTTGGTCAGTTTGAGGAGTACAGCCTTTAGTTTAATTTATTGCTCCTGTTACAGGAAGCACCCTGTATAGGTACCTATATAACCTGTCCTGAAATTTACAACTTTCTGTGCTCCGTTTCGGTTCGACGTCGATGACATTTTTGTGGGTGATTATTTGATTTGGTGTAAATCGCATGTCGCCGGCGTTTTCCGGTACTAAACAAAGTTGGATCTTTACCGTGTCTTATAATTATAAGTAGTAAATAAAAAAATATTTACACATGCCGTTTTCCATTTCACGCTAACTTTAGAAGATCTATGTTCTTTAAGGCTCCCAAGCATAGGTTCCCAAACTTTTTTGGGCCACCGCCCATCACTTAGTGGACGCTCGAGTTGGGCGTGCAGCGGGGCGGGGCGTGCGGCTTGCATGTTAAACAAATGCAAACGTATAGGAGCGGCCTGCTCAAATCCCTTGGCAGCTCGACGCCACGCTGCACGCCCCGCCGAACGCTCCGTTTCGAGCGTCCACTCAGGCCTTACACTTAGGTGTCAAAAAAAATTTCAGCACCCACCATCACAGAATAAAAGAGGAATTAACGTGTGGGACACTATTATTGAGAAATTAAATAATAAATCTTCGATAGATAAAAACGAATTACATTTTATTTGTCAAACACAAGAATAATCATCCAGTCCGTAAGTTGACACACGTTAATCAAAATTGGCTTACCGGCCTGCGTTCGCAGGCGGAGGTAAGCGAATCAAAGAGGTTCGCTACAAACGTATTTTTAATTCACGGAATAACCGTGAATGTCTACCGATACTTATTACCATAGAGAAAAATATACATAGAGTGCTCACTCCATACATCAGTTCAGACTATTAATTTCAGTGTCTACATCTAACATCGAGTAGCGGAACTATCAGTACTGCTACTTGACAATAGATTTAGCACCGACCGGAAAGTCTTATCTCAACAGCATAAGACTTTCCGGTCGGTGGCTACATCTATTGTCAAGTAGCAGTACTGATAGTTCCGCTACTCGATGCTAGATGCTAATAGTCTTTTTGGTACTAAAACTGATGTATGGAGTGAGCACTCTCTGTATTTTTTTCTCTATGCTTATTACGGTTTGATGTCAGGGGCACGTTCGAATTGGCCTGAAAGACTTAAAGAAGACCTAATTTAATAACTTTCTCAACTTGTTAAAATTACATTAAATTAGAATTTTAGACAATACGAATAGATTTACATATTCCTAAGCATACAGTTTGTGTTTCCTATCAAAAAAGCATTTCGAGGAATGAATCCCCAGCAAGCTGGAACCCATTATAAAACATTCATTTTCATTTGCTCAATGCCAGGAGGTGGTGTGCATACAATTCTAGCTCATTTTCAGTTTTTGCTTATAGCTCGTAAACGGTACCTACGTATGACGGAAAATTTCGTCTAAACATGATAAAAATTGATATCTGAGGATCCGAAAAGTAACTTAAATATGAATTCGTATTCGTAGTCCAAAGGGTCAAAATGTCACTACCAACGCGTGTCACCTAAGCGCCTAAAACTATATTAGTACATTCATTATTGATTGCACAAATTAAATTGTGTCGTCCAGAACTAAATGGCAACATCGAACATTTTACCGTGAACGCGAACAGATTCGTAGGTATAAATCCGAGCTCGCGCGGAGAGTTCCATAGGCCTGGCACAGGTAAGGTATTAGCTGAAACTAAATATATGGTCAGTTAAGTTAGGTAAGGATACCTGCATTTTCCCATCGTTTACTACGTAGGAGCGTTGACTCAGAAGAACCAGGACGCGTAGCCAACACGCCAATCGCTTACGCTCCGTAGCGATCGAAACGCAACTGTCACTGTCACACAATATGGAAGAGTGATAGAGACACAAAGCGTTTCGTTGTCGAAGCGATAGCGATTGTAACCTTGGCTAGGCCGGCAGTGTTACAGTGTGCTTCGATGGTGCATAGCTGCTACATTTCTCGAAGTCACTATACTGGTTCTCCAGAATGGGACACTCACCTGCGCGCTTCAAGCAATAGTTACTAGTGTCCGAACGTAAATTGCTTCAAATGGCAGCGTGCGCCATCCAGTCCGACTGGCCGTCACCTTGAGTGGCTGACCCGTTGTAGCGTCACACGGTCATACATTATTAAAATGGAGGGCGAAGTGTTTTTTCTGCCTTATCATCTTTTGTAAATACGTATCTGGACCCTCATATTTGTAAGATTTTAAAGAGGTTCCGCTCAAACACTCCACAAATTTACTTAAATAGATATTGTATGAAGATACTCGTTCTCCGTTGCCCCAACCTTTATAGTACATATTTGTTATAACCAAGAGATCAAAGGGACGCATGCCTGTCGAGGTAGTTTGGCGACTTCTGTCTAATCTTTGAACCCAATGGGAAAACTAGGACCTTAATAAGATTGGCCCGGTTCCCTCATGATGTATGACCTATAGGTACTCGTACTTTACTGGATCCTTTATCTATCTAATACCTTTAAACGAGCAATCCTTGTTTATTAAATATATATATATATATATATTTCGGGGATCTCGGAAACGGCTCTAACGATTGCGATGAAATTTGCTATATGGGGGTTTTTGGGGACGAAAAATCGATCTAGCTAGGTCTTATCTCTGGGAAAACGCGCATTTTTGAGTTTTTTTATGTTTCCCGAGCGAAGCTCGGTCACCCAGATATTATTTTTTAACATAAGAGGGGGTCGGGATTTCGCATGCCAAATTTAATAGGGCAGATACTTGAATAGGTATTACCTTTCCGTCGTTTTAAGAAAAAGTACTTTTTTTTTAAAGTATGATGATGAACCTATGAAAAATAACATGAAATTAACGTGATAATGATATATATGTACTACCCGCTTTGATTGACTCAAAAGTTTTGTGCGTTATCAACTTATCATAGTGTGGTGTTATATTACTGGTGTTTATAAATAAGTAACTGTAGTGACTTTACGGAGTAGCGGAGCGGAGGCTATTGTGTAAAAAAAAACCGATTACAAGGGACACCAGCACAGCAAGTTGGTTTCTATACTTTATAGCAAATATTTTAGTAAGTTTTTTAATGTCATAGAAAAGGCAGTGGAACAATAAGTATATGTAGGTCATTGTAGGTAGGTAAGAAACTAAAAGTTCATGATGCACGTCATGTTTATTTCACTCAATTGTGCTATTATCTATAAAAAGGGACCTTATTGCCGATGGCGCTTACGACATTGACATCGATAAGCAAAAAACGTAGTAGTTTAAAATTGGGGATTCTGGCACATGTTTAGTTGTTTTGATTCCCAATTTAGCAATTAAGTTTCTTTGAATACTGGAACAGTCAATGTTGCTGTCTATCCAATGCGGAGGTCAATTTATGTTATGTGACGCTGATGAACTGATCAGTCATGTTGTGCTAGAAAACTTAAATCGGATTTAAAGGTCCCTTTGTAGTTTTTTATAAATAACTCTTAAACGGTGACCTGTAGCAAAAATGTTCTGATACATAAGTAATCTTCATAAAATTGTCTACATTAAATATTCTATACGCTTTTTCGCTAGGATCAATATTTAAAAAAATATTTAAGGGAGAAAGTTAATTATAATCAATTGTTAATATTTTTTTGTAAATAACTCGTAAATGGTGGCCTGTAGCAAAAAATGTTCTGATACATAAGTAATCTACATAAAATTTTCTACTTTAAATATTCTGTACACTTTTTCGCTGGGATCAATATTTCAAAAAATATTTAAGGGAGAAAGTTAATTATAATCAATTGTTAATATTTTTTGTTAATAACTCGTAAACGGTGGCCTGTAGCAAAAAATGTTCTGAAGCATAAGTAATCTACATCCAATTTTCTACATTAAATGTTCTATAAAAAAATTCGGTAGGTTCAATATTTAAAAAAATATTTAAGGGAGAAAGTTAATTAATGGGGAAGTTAGTGCACTGAGTTGTCCCTTTTGTCCCAGGCGATGCCGCTTGACACAATTGTTCCTTGGATCATACTTAATTGATCTGAAGTCTTAACCTGCATATTAACTTTTGATTTCCCCCCAAAAAGGGAGAGGAGAAAAGTGGTTCCGGCGGTACACTCACTGCGCTCTGTTTGATATAAAGCCGCAATCCGATGATTGATTGACATAATTGTTCTCCCAGAAGGAGGTTCGTGGGGTATTTGTCTTTGGTACGGTCGTATAGAGGGCGGCTGGGTGACCTCCAGAAAATTCCGACTTTTGGTCTACCGCTTCCGGTCAGAAAAATGTTTGACGGCCCGGCCAAATGGTCGGACCTAGGTGGGGGATGCTCGACCAAATGTCATAGAGGGACCCTGGCAGTTTTTGACGCCGCCATTTTTTTTTCAAAATGGCCGACTTTTTTATTTTAATTTTTTCAAGTTTGTCCTAGCGCGCTGAAATTTTGGTCACGGAAACTCGAGGTCCCCTAGATTCCTATGAAAATTTCTTTTTTTGAAAAATGTTTTAATTGCGGAAAAACTGGGCACATTTATTTTGTATGGCAACTTTTAAACGGTGCGTGATAGGTGGGGGGTGCTCGACCAAATGTCATAGAGGGCCTCTAGGAAAATAAAACTGCATTGAAAAATATTCAAAATGGCCGACTTTTTTTTTTTTTGATTTTTGAAGTTGGTCCGAGCGCGCCGAGATTTGGCATGGCAGGAGATAGAGGCCTCTAAATTCCTATGAAAAAAAATATTTTTGGAAAAAACCCAAGATGGCGGAAAAAATGGCAATTTTTATATTGTATGGCAGCTTTTAAACGGTGCGAGATGGGTGGGGTTGCTCGACCAAATGTCATAGAGGGCCTCGAGAGTAATGGAATTGCATATAAAAATTTTCAAAATGGCCGACTCTTTTTTTTTCAAGTTGGTCCGAGCGCGCTGAGATTTGGCATGCGGCTGACTGACGAACCAAGCAAAATCCTATACAAAAACTGTGTTAAGCGAGCCCGAAGGGCGAGCTTCAGGCTGGGAGTAGACGTGTGCGCCGATTAAAAAACGATCGGCGGCGGCGTTTTCCAAAAAATCGCCGGCGGCGGCGTGTTTTCGGCGTGACCTTGACTTTCAAGTTTCTACAGAAAAATCATTAATTTGTTGTTTTTTCTTGAAAATTTGATTAATCCTGAATGGTGGTAAGTGAACTACGTAATCTACGTATAGTTTTGAATAGGTTGTGAGTAAAATAGGGTCGCGTTTGTAAATGAATATAGGATATAATAACTTACTTTTCCTAGTAACTGGCTTGCATTAAGGGGTTACCAGCGCTCGTAGCACGATCGCATTTTTATCACCTGTCACCATGCCTATCACGTTCTAACAAGTATGTAAGTACGAAAGTGACAGGTATAATGACAGGCGATAAAAATGGAACCATGCTGCCACCACTGGTCCCAATGACTTTCGATCCGATCTGTGTCGCTCTGTGACTGTTTTCTCATGTTTTCCATGGCTTATCTTTAAATATCCTTGAAATTTGCTAGACATAATGGACTGCTATGGCTTCCCTTTAATGGTTTTCTTGTCGTACTAGCACCAGCCTCACTGAGACGTATCTTCATCTTTCTCGTTTTATCATTGCTGAGGATTGCGACCACTTGTAATTTGTCTCCATTTCGTGCGTTCGCGGTCATAAACCGTGTGAACTGCACGGTGCAGACTGCAGACTACCACCAGCCATCGACTATCTCACACATGCTCCACTCCGAGCACGTTTGCCATCCATCCTTCACTTCACTTTGCTTGCCTACTGTTCGGTATTGTGAAGTCTCAAGCACCTCGATACCTGCATGAGAAGCTCCGGTTTTTGCAGCGCCAAAGATTATCCACTCTACTCATGTGTCCAAAACACAAAACTGCAGCATTTCGTGGCAGTTTTAAGTATACCGCCACAAAATGCTGGAACTACCTGCCACCACCTTTTAAGCAACCTTTTAAACATCATCCACATATCTCTTCCACAACTTCACTGCCCAAGGCCCACTGCCCACCATCCCCGTCACTTACAATCAGTTGTTAGCTCGTTAGTCAACAGAGCACAAAATCTGTGTGACCCTGAATATTTAAAGAGCGAGATGTCGCATATTCAGGAGGTACTAAGGAGGAACGGGTACAAGGTAAAAAAGTGGCAACCCAGACGGAAGTCAAGAGGAAAACGTCCTGATGTCTCCAGACAACCGGCATTTTTGCCGTATGTAAAAGGGGTAACCGATAAAGTTGGCACGGTACTTGGAAAGTACTCTATAAAGACGGTGTACACTCCTTTATTCAAAGTAGCAGGGAGCCTAAGGTCACCGAAGGACGTTATTCCGTATCAGTCACCTGGCGTTTACAAAATTGATTGCAGTTGTGGTAGTTCCTATATCGGAGAAACAAAGCGCACAATAGCAGAAAGAGTTAAGGAACATATTGCAGCTGTCAAAAATCGTCAGGTGAACAAGTCTGCCGTGGCTGAGCATTTACTGGAGTCAGGACCAAACCACTGGATTGAGCTGCATAACCCTAAAATCCTGTCCACGGATCATCATTTCTACAGCAGGAAAGTACGGGAAGCCATTGAAATCAAAAAACATAGTAATTTCAATCGGGACGAGGGTTTCAAGATCTCATCCACATGGAATCCAGTCATTAGTAAATGTAAGCGTAAACGAATATCGACAGTCGATAAATCGAATATCGTTAGTGTTGTGTGTCGACAGAGTGACATCCCTAGTGCGCAAAACGTTCAAGCGGATAAATAAGACCAAGTGCGGGTAGTTCGAAAAACTCGCGCGGTTAGACGATGCTGATGTCAACTTAAGTCAGTCTTCTCCGAGACCACGGGGACAACGCCGTCCTCGAAACGTCGGAGGTAAATCTTAAAACTTAGATACGCGATTAAGTCCCGTTGTATAATTTGACTCTGACACTACTTTTTGCTTGGACAGAAGATAACTTTTTAGTTTAACTTTAAAAGACTGTAAAGAAGTTAGTTGCTTACAAGGTGGTGGCAGGTAGTTCCAGCATCTTGTGGCGGTATACTTAAAACTGCCACGAAATGCTGCAGTTTTGTGTTTTGGACACATGAGTAGTGGATAATCTTTGGCGCTGCAAAAACCGGAGCTTCTCATGCAGGTATCGAGGTGCTTGAGACTTCACAATACCGAACAGTAGGCAAGCAAAGTGAAGTGAAGGATGGATGGCAAACGTGCTCGGAGTGGAGCATGTGTGAGATAGTCGATGGCTGGTGGTAGTCTGCAGTCTGCACCGTGCAGTCCACACGGTTTATGACCGCGACCGCACGAAATGGAGACAAATTACAAGTGGTCGCAATCCTCAGCAATGATAAAACGAGAAAGATGAAGATACGTCTCAGTGAGGCTGGTGCTAGTACGACAAGAAAACCATTAAAGGGAAGCCATAGCAGTCCATTATGTCTAGCAAATTTCAAGGATATTTAAAGATAAGCCATGGAAAGCATGAGAAAACAGAGTCACAGAGCGATACAGATCGGATCGAAAGTCATTGGGACCAGTGGTGGCAGCATGGTTCCATTTTTATCGCCTGTCATTATGCCTGTCACTTTCGTACTTACATACTTGTTAGAACGTGATAGGCATGGTGGCAGGTGATAAAAATGCGACCGTGCTACGAGCGCTGGTAACCCCTTAATGCAAGCCAGTTACTAGGAAAAGTAAGTTATTATATCCTATATTCATTTACAAACGCGACCCTATTTTACTCACAACCTATTCAAAACTATACGTAGATTACGTAGTTCACTTACCACCATTCAGGATTAATCAAATTTTCAAGAAAAAACAACAAATTAATGATTTTTCTGTAGAAACTTGAAAGTCAAGGTCACGCCGAAAACACGCCGCCGCCGGCGATTTTTTGGAAAACGCCGCCGCCGATCGTTTTTTAATCGGCGCACACGTCTACTCCCAGCCTGAAGCTCGCCCTTCGGGCTCGCTTAACACAGTTTTTGTATAGGATTTTGCTTGGTTCGTCAGTCAGCCGCATGCCAAATCTCAGCGCGCTCGGACCAACTTGAAAAAAAAAGAGTCGGCCATTTTGAAAATTTTTATATGCAATTCCATTACTCTCGAGGCCCTCTATGACATTTGGTCGAGCAACCCCACCCATCTCGCACCGTTTAAAAGCTGCCATACAATATAAAAATTGCCATTTTTTTCGCCATCTTGGGTTTTTTCCAAAAATATTTTTTTTCATAGGAATTTAGAGGCCTCTATCTCCTGCCATGCCAAATCTCGGCGCGCTCGGACCAA
Source organism: Cydia amplana (assembly GCF_948474715.1). Lineage (NCBI taxonomy): Eukaryota > Metazoa > Arthropoda > Insecta > Lepidoptera > Tortricidae > Cydia > Cydia amplana. The sequence goes on along the minus strand of NC_086074.1, from coordinate 9,804,845 downwards.
CTTCAAAAATCAAAAAAAAAAAAAGTCGGCCATTTTGAATTTTTTTCAATGCAGTTTTATTTCCCTAGAGGCCCTCTATGACATTTGGTCGAGCACCCCCCACCTATCACGCACCGTTTAAAAGTTGCCATACAAAATAAATGTGCCCAGTTTTTCCGCAATTAAAACATTTTTCAAAAAAAGAAATTTTCATAGGAATCTAGGGGACCTCGAGTTTCCGTGACCAAAATTTCAGCGCGCTAGGACAAACTTGAAAAAATTAAAATAAAAAAGTCGGCAATTTTGAAAAAAAAATGGCGGCGTCAAAAACTGCCAGGGTCCCTCTATGACATTTGGTCGAGCATCCCCCACCTAGGTCCGACCATTTGGCCGGGCCGTCAAACATTTTTCTGACCGGAAGCGGTAGACCAAAAGTCGGAATTTTCTGGAGGTCACCCAGCCGCCCTCTATACGACCGTACCAAAGACAAATACCCCACGAACCTCCTTCTGGGAGAACAATTATGTCAATCAATCATCGGATTGCGGCTTTATATCAAACAGAGCGCAGTGTACCGCCGGAACCACTTTTCTCCTCTCCCTTTTTGGGGGGAAATCAAAAGTTAATATGCAGGTTAAGACTTCAGATCAATTAAGTATGATCCAAGGAACAATTGTGTCAAGCGGCATCGTCTGGGACAAAAGGGACAACTCAGTGCACTAACTACCCCATTAATTAACTTTCTCCCTTGAATATTTTTTTAAATATTGAACCTACCGAATTTTTTTATAGAACATTTAATGTAGAAAATTGGATGTAGATTACTTATGCTTCAGAACATTTTTTGCTACAGGCCACCGTTTACGAGTTATTAACAAAAAATATTAACAATTGATTATAATTAACTTTCTCCCTTAAATATTTTTTGAAATATTGATCCCAGCGAAAAAGTGTACAGAATATTTAATGTAGAAAATTTTATGTAGATTACTTATGTATCAGAACATTTTTTGCTACAGGCCACCATTTACGAGTTATTTACAAAAAAATATTAACAATTGATTATAATTAACTTTCTCCCTTAAATATTTTTTTAAATATTGATCCTAGCGAAAAAGCGTATAGAATATTTAATGTAGACAATTTTATGAAGATTACTTATGTATCAGAACATTTTTGCTACAGGTCACCGTTTAAGAGTTATTTATAAAAAACTACAAAGGGACCTTTAAATCCGATTTAAGTTTTCTAGCACAACATGACTGATCAGTTCATCAGCGTCACATAACATAAATTGACCTCCGCATTGGATAGACAGCAACATTGACTGTTCCAGTATTCAAAGAAACTTAATTGCTAAATTGGGAATCAAAACAACTAAACATGTGCCAGAATCCCCAATTTTAAACTACTACGTTTTTTGCTTATCGATGTCAATGTCGTAAGCGCCATCGGCAATAAGGTCCCTTTTTATAGATAATAGCACAATTATCATTAAATGTGTCAACATTAAAAATATACACACGTACCTGCTTACAACTTGTTTCCTCTTAAATAGGTTTAAACTTAACCCAATATAATAGGAAACGGAACATGGAAGAAACTCAAGAAACCTTTATAAGTCTTATATCACTTTTAAAGTTATATTGGGTAAGTAATGCAAGATCACATTATTTTTTCTAAGCACAAAAATCTAAATTAAATAGGTGGCTATATGGCTACTTACAAAAAACGATTGTGAATTGTGATTGTGTGAATAACTTATAAATCACATTTACAAATAATGTGAAAACAACTACTTATATAAAAATCTAAAAACAAATTATTTATTTATTTTTGGATTTCACACAACGTTGAAAATTTTCATAGTGGTTGAGCACCCCCTTGTAGTTGAGATAAAGTTACAAGACTTGGTGTACATTATCAGCATAATAAGTGTAACCAAATAAGGGGGTGCCACTTATTCTAGCTCGAGTTTGAATTTTTCCCATACAAACGTGAACCACCCTAAAGTACGTAAGAAGGACGGCCTGTATGCATTAGTAAGACATTTTTACCTTGTTGCTCCAAATGGATTTTTTTACAAAAAATATATTTTATGCAATAAAATATTCTGCATTATATAACTAAAAATTGAGGTTGTCGCTATTTTCCAAGTATTAAAAAAAATTAAGCCTTTATGAACAAGTTAGAACCTTGATTTTTTTTAAATGAATTTCTATTAGGTGCATGTAACATCCAAATTTCAAAGAAATCGAACAACTAATTTGGCTACAAAAAAATAAAAACGATATATTTTTTTTTTAGTTAAACCAAGGGGATTCTACGCTTGAAATTTGGTAAAACGGTAGGATTCCGGTCAGACCCTAATAACAATAACAGTCTGACTTGCTTAATTTGTTTATGAGTTTCTTTCAAAGTCGTCTAAGTCTGTTTATAAACTCAAGCGTACACTACTTAATAAAAATGGATTCATACAAACAAAGATACCTCTGCTCTTGTGAGTATATAATATATTATATGTATAGATACCTAAGTATAATAAAAAATATTATTAGTTTTATCTTATATCAATTCAGCAGTTTCAGCACGTATGTGTTTATTTTAGTTACCTATAATTATAACTATTATAAGTACGCACATTATGTATAAATAATTGTATATTGTATCATATTGGACCAATATTATTGGTAAGTAAAGTAAATACCGTCACAATTCGCAATGAGGCGATCGCGATCTTGTATCATTTCAATATCGCCCATCGACGTTGCTCGCCGGCCACGGCGCCGTTCAACGATCGCGGCACGTGGAGCGATACGTTTGCAGGCGGACTGTGCTCACTCACGTATACACTTTCAATTGTATATTCAGAATATTCAGATATGTCAGAATGCCTCGATCGCTTCGCCCCACGTAGACGACTTGTTGAGAGGTAGACCCTGCCGATTCCATCCGGTAGTGTTACGTCATTTTGCTGTCGTGTCAAGCCCGTCCGTTCGTCCGTAGAGCGAAGTAGATATAACCAATTGACTGGCGTTCTCGCTCGCTCTTACTAAGTCATAGGACGTAGATTTCAACATCTCTGTCAGTGTACTTTTGGAAGTGGTGGCGAAGGGTCGCGTCGACAGGACTAACAATAAGTCCTCGCGTAATAAAGTACTCTAAAACTAACCGCTAAACAGTGACCGTGTGTCCTCGCGTCTGAGTGATTCCGGCGACATAAACCTAACTTTGTGCGAACTCACATAACCTACAAAATGTCGGAAAATTCGCAGGACGTTTTAAAGGATGCAGCCGCGGCGACTGCAGCAGTCGTTGGCGGATCACTATTTAGCACATTTGATATCATAATGTTAGTTTTCTTATTGGGAGGTGCAGCCTGGTGGTTGTGGACCTCTAGAAAGGACAACAAGAAAGATGAAATACTTCTTAGCAAATATTCCATACAGTAAGTAACTTGTTGCGTTGTTTTCTTAATGTTTTTTCCTGTATAGGTATATGGCGAAGATAGGTATGCCTATACTTAATAATTATTTTTGACGTTTCAAATACATTGCAATAAGTTCGAATTTAATATTTCAATAAGTTATTTGGTAATTACTTACATGTAGTTACGGGACGATTTATTTTGCAATTAAATGTCCTAAATCAAGAGACGTGATAAGATAAAGTTGAAGTGGGTATCCATTTTATCATATACATAATTAACATGCTTAACTAGTTCTGTACTGAGAGTCAATAAGACGTAAGTATCCCTGCAGGCTGCAATATTGTATCTAAGATCTAGATTTATCGATGCGTACCTACCCTAGGCGAACAATCTCCATCAGATATATCGGTGCGGTTTAAAGCCCCTCACAGACGGAGCGAAATAATCACTACATAGTATAAAACAAAGTCGCTTCCTGCTGTCTGTCTGTCTGTCTGTATGATCTTTAAAACTACGCAACAGATTTTGATGCGGTTTTTTTAAATAGATAAGGGATTCAAGAGGAAGGTTTATGTATAATTTGTTAACCCGTGCGAAGCCGGGCGGGTCGCTAGTATAAATATATACAATTAATATACCGAAATATATCTTATATATAGCTAAGTACCATACACGACCACGATACCGAGGTGTGTTAATTTTCGTCCAGGTCTAGTTTTCGTCCACTTGACGAAATTTGAATATAAAGCTACATTGCTGCACAAATTTGGACTTATTGCAATCCTTAATGTCTAAACAATATACATATCTATCTACACAAAAATGATATTTCGCAAGTAGCAAATTAAATATCAAATATAATTAATCTTGCCTTCTAATTGGTAATAGCATTAACTAAAGTGGTATAAAATTCTGTTGTGGAAGGTGCTATGATCTTAATTTTATTAACATTATAACATATTAACTTCGTAAAGACAAGCCTACGGGCACTACGAAGTTCGTTGGTGCACACATGTTCGCTCGGAATTATATATGAACGGGTCTATCTTTTTATATTTGACATCAGATCTTTACATCTAGGCATCTAACATCAACATCTCATAGATCATAAACTAGGTATGTTAAATAATCCTATTTCTTGCATTCAGGGCTGGTTAGTTTAATACGCGTTTAAAGCGCAAGATGCGGCATCTGCCACCATAACTACGCGGGAACGAACGCGACTATAATACGCCAGTCCTAATTCTTTACCTGTCTTTGCTTGTTTGCTTCAATAAATGATGCGTCGTGGCATTTGAGATTGGAGGACATCAATGGGAACATTGAGAACAAACTAAAGTGGATACTAGCTATCAAGTAAACATTAAGTATTTATCAAGGTATTGTGACTACAAAAGACTTGAAATGACGGTCGATTCGGGCAACGTAACTAGGTACCTATTTATTTACTTGATTGCCCGCCACGCGGTACTCACATGCTTATACCTGTGAGAAATGTAGGTATAACTTTATGTATACAGATAGCTAATAGCATGATCTTTTAACACGCACTCCCACGTAAAACTACGATCTCTATTTAAGCGTCAAGGTGGGGTTTTGTGACATTACCATTTTCTGCTTACATATGAAAGATATACTTAGGACATCATTTTTATATGAAGCTTAATTTCCAGACTCAGTAATGATCTTGCCTGGGTAACTCGTTATCCATCATGCCCTTTCCCTCCATCCGAACTTTCAAACCAGACATCCAGAAAAATAAAGAAACAGAGTTTAATAGATAATTTTACCGATACGGACCCTAAACTATGAGTAAGCCGACAAGTACTTGTTTTTTTTTGTTTTAATACCTACGTTCAAGAGTGGCCAAGCACACATTTTGCCTGGGTTGTTTCGGTAGCAGTAAATTTTTATAGGTAGGTACGCATTTCGATCAGTACTGGGGTCAATCAACTTATCCATGTAGGTCGTTGACATGAGTAAGTGCGTATTTTAAATAACATTTTATAAATATGCACTTTCGGTCAAGTGTGATATGCAATGGACATGAAACTCATAACTTGTCAAGAAAAACATTATATAGGTATACCTACTCTATTGGGTGTCTATTTGGATATCAATAATATTTAAATAGATACAAAACAGCACAATATGACTAACAGCAAGTAAGTAGGTACAACTAAATCATCAAATGATTTTACAGGCCAGCTGGTACAATTCAAATTACGGAAAATTCTTTCATAAAGAAACTACAATCATCAGGAAGAAGCTTAGTAGTATTTTATGGATCTCAAACAGGCACCGGTGAGGAGTTCGCAGGTCGCCTGGCTAAGGAGGGCATCCGATATAAGATGAAGGGAATGGTCGCTGACCCCGAAGAATGTGATATGGTAAGTTGTTAACGCACCTACTGATAAACATTTAATTATAGAAATAGCATATAATAAAGACAAAGGATTCATAGTCCAGAGAACTTTCACTACATTCAATAGTTTAGGTAGGCAATCATCAAGTTCCAAATGGAGTTCCTTTTTTTTAAATCTTAAAACTACATAATAAGGATATCTGATTAGAGAAGCCTCTTTTTTTTAGGAAGAGTTAACTAAACTCAAGGATATACCTAATTCAATGGCTGTGTTTTGTATGGCAACCTACGGTGAAGGAGACCCAACAGACAATGCTATGGAGTTTTATGAGTGGCTGAAAAATGGAGACCCTGACCTAACTGGATTAAATTATGCTGTGAGTTCTTGACACAAAATAATACTTTTTATGAAACTATTGTATTCAAACAATAATTAAAAAAACGTAAAGTATAGTTTCTCACCCATCTCTGATTACTGAATGATGATAGAATGTAATGGTTGGGTACTGAATTTAAAAATAATAAGAATAAATAAAAGTACAAACTTGATAACCCATTGAAAATTAGGTAGGTTGGATTTAAATATAGAGTTGAAAAATTAAGCACTTCACCATAATCAATGTAGGTATCTTCTTTGATAAATTAAGTGATCTATATAAATATATAATAAACTTTAATGAGATTACAGCAGGGGTCGGACATTTAGAAATATAGTTAACATTTGCATTAGTAAAAGAAATTAAAAACTAGCTTAAATCTAAAATAGGCCCTTGAGGCATTGTACCAAGGATGCTGGCGACATTTCCACGCTGTATCGCAATGCTGATACGTTGTGCGAGGTAGCCTAAGTGATCTATATTATAATTTTTGAGGAAACTAGTTTCATTCAGTCAACAGACTTCTCAGACACCAACCACACTTCAGACTTGTAACAGATTTCCTTAAATGTCAACTGGAAGCTGGAAGAGATACCATACAGGGATAAGCTTGCCTTTGTTGTATTTAATTAACTCTGTAACTGCCTCGTCTCGTGTTTCTTTCACTATGTACAATAAAAATACACACATGTCTACAACATGTGCTGAAATAAGATAAAAACTATGTTTAAACTTACAGGCACCGCGTTTTTAAAAGTTACGGTATGGTATGCATACATAATAATTAGAAAGAAAGAAAGAAAAGAAATTACATTTATTTATGACAAACACAGATGACAAAAACTTGTTGACAAATATACAATGTATATATAACCTATAGAGCAAATGCCATAAAAAGGTCACAACTCAGCATGTAACTGGCAAGCCAGCGCTGTTCTTCCGTTGTGTTACTTATAATTATGCATTTTCTATTTACGAACTTAACGGCGTATTACTTAGTACTATTTAAGTACATAAGGAACCTGTTTTCTAAATCAATTACCTAGCTTGATGTACGTAGATAATATAGGTATTTACACAATTTACATTAATATTGCAAATATGGAATATCTAATAGCTCTACCAGTGAGCTTACCATGTTAAACGTTAGATCTTATAAATTTAATAGTTACACGAATATTCTCTTACCTGTTGATATAACAGCAATCAGATTTGCAACGAAAAAATTAAACATAACATACATACATACATTACTTATTTAAACAAGACATATACACTTAAAATGAGGGATAAAGAACTTAAACTTTCGATAGTTTCGATTCATTTAAATTGAAAACTATCGAAACGATAAACGAAACAGACCACAGATAACAATCAGATGAATCAGATCTCCGGTTCATAGATGTTAGGATCCTATAGATGTGCTATTAGGGTTGTCAGATGGTCGGGATTTGGCGGGTTTATCCCGATTTTTAGCATGTGTTCCCGATTCCCGACAAAGTGAAAATTGTCCGGAAAAACAGCTTCACGTTAAATACCTAGTGAAAAAGGCGAAAAAATTGTAAAATCGGTAAAAAGTAACATAAAATACATGTGGCAAGCGCAAAATCCCGAAAAATGGTTATGAATTCCCGATAATATCGCCTTTCGTTCTGGTAACCCTATGTGCTATACGCTTGCGTCCGTGAGAGACAAAACAATACGCAATGCGACACTATGATTGGTCGAATTTATTTGTTACCCACCATAATCCATAAGTAATTATAAGACCAGCCGTTTTTAAAACTGATCTGCAAAAAAAAAAACAAAAAATAGCCATTAAATCATTTGGACAGCATACAAGTTTTTTGCTCGCAATAAATAAAAGCGGCCAAGTGCGAGTCGGACTCGCCCATGAAGGGTTCCGTATTTAGGCGATTTATGACGTATAAAAAAAAACTACTTACTAGATCTCGTTCAAACCAATTTTCGGTGGAAGTTTACATGGTAATGTACATCATATATTTTTTTTTAGTTTTATCATTCTCTTATTTTAGAAGTTACAGGGGGCGGGACACACATTTTACAACTTTGGAAGTGTCTCTCGCGCAAACAATTCAGTTTAGAAAAAAATGATATTAGAAACCTCAATATCATTTTTGAAGACCTATCCATAGATACCCCACACGTATGGGTTTGATGAAAAAAAAAATTTTGAGTTTCAGTTCGAAGTATGCGGAACCCCAAAAATTTATTGTTTTTTTTCTATTTTTGTGTGAAAATCTTAATGCGGTTCACAGAATACATCTACTTACCAAGTTTCAACAGTATAGTTCTTATAGTTTCGGAGAAAAGTGGCTGTGACATACGGACGGACAGACAGACAGACATGACGAATCTATAAGGGTTCCGTTTTTTGCCATTTGGCTACGGAACCCTAAAAATCGAGCTACAACTAATGTTCAGCAAATAATTCACAAACGGTCAACACTGGTCAACATTATAAACCAATATCGGTCAGCTTCTGTTATAATTTATCAGCTTAATAAATATAGCTTGTCAAGCAAATCTTGTCAATAAAAATAGTCGCGAAATTCAAATTTTCTATGGGACAATATCCCTTCGCGCCTACATTTTTCAAATTTGCCGCCTTTTTCTACTGACAAGATCTGCTTGACCAGCTATAGTTGAGCTGCAAAATTATATAGTTGGTCAAGCAGATCTTGACAGTAAAAAAAATGTAGGTGTGAAGGGATATCGTCCCGTAGAAAATTTGAATTTCGCGCCTTTTTCTACTGACAAGATTTGCTTGACCATCTATAATTTAGTCGGCAAGATTTAAAAATTGGTTGGCAGAAAAAATATGTCTTTAGGCGGTTTAGCTGAGAGGTATGCATATTAAAGGAATGGTTATCTGATATAATAAGGTGGGTTACGTTTGATTTGAAAAATTGGCAGAATTGCAAGCGGAGCGAGATCAGTCCACTTGATACGAGCAGCCATCGTGGGCGTACATTGATCTAGTATTAAACTGGATTGGGCATGAGTGGTGGGGATAACTGACAGACCGGGATAGTCTTATGTATCTTTCAGTAGGAGTAGCACAGTCACAGTCTCACTTTTTTTTTTTATTCCCCTCCGTAAATTAGTATGCATGATTGGTCGAATTGATTTGTTGCCCACCATAACAAATAAATTCGACCAATCATAGCGTCGCATTGCGTATGTTTTGTCCCTCACGGAGGCACGCGTAGACCACTTCTATAGGATGCTACCTTCTGCCTTGTGGCCTATTTGCTGAATAAATGTTGAAGTTTGAAAACTATTTATACTTGGTCAACCTGATCTTGACAGTAGTAAAAAGCGGCAAATTTGAAAAATGTAGGCGCGAAGGGATATCATCCCATAGAAAATTTGAATGTCGCGCCTTTTTTTACTGTCATGATTTGGTTGACCAGCTATATTTACAATATTATAATAAAGGGTATTTTTATTCTTTATTTAAAGGTACTATTAGATTAGATATCACGCATGCACAAGCAGCTATGTTTATTTTCTTTAACCATATAGAGAGTCCCTTGGTCCGAGCCTTTGCTCCGATCTCATTCATATCAATCTAGTTTACGAACGTACACGGACGTGACATAACGAACGGCTGACGTCTCTGAGTCGAGTCTGACAATAGCTGTCAGAGGGCCTACCGCGAACCACGTTCGACGTGTTGCCTCCCTGTCACACTTACGTACGAATTCACAAGTGCGACAGAGAGGCAACACGTCGAACGTGGTTCGCGGTAGGCCCTCAGAGCTGTCTGGCGGATACGATGTTCAATGTTGAAATTCTTCAATCACATTATCATTTAAAACTAAAATATTAGTTTACTATGAATTAAATTTGGTTTTAGTGAAGCTTTAAGACTTTTAATAACATAGAGTATTTTTATTCTTTTCATTCTATGAAGTGTTGTCTATAAAATAACTATAGTTTAATATATTTAAATTATGAGTGTTTTGGTGCGGACTTTACCCTTATTTTTTAGAAAAATAATATGTAAAAGGCGCAGTTTATCTCCATGGCTTAAATTGCGATATATGGTATGATATTTTCCGTAATTATATTTCAGAAACGTGTAACAAGGTCATCATTACGTCAATGTATAAGGGCTTCCAGTTAACATTAGAAAATGTATCTAAGGTCAATATTACGTGTTGGAGTAATTTAGTTTGTACAAATCAAAGTAATATATAATGTAATTTGTATTGTATTAACTTACGTCTGTCTTTGTCAAAATGTATTAATATAAATAAAAAAATTACTTTGTCAAAAAAGAACTGTACTGAACCTGTAACAGTTTAATTAGGTCAGCCTTCCCATTTATTGTATGTTCATTCATTCAGTGTTAATATAGTGGTCCTATTTTATCATTCAACTGTCAACTATAGGAACCCATCTAATTTTGCCAACTCCATTTGTGTCTGACTATCTATTTTACATAAACCAATAAATTATCATCTAAATTACTTTAAATTATTTTTTATTCTTTTATTTATTTATCTTTGGACCCAAAGTTAAAATTTAAATTTTATTTGTATGCTGCTTACATCAATCAATCAATTCCTTTATTTTAATTTTGAATTAATTGTTTGATGTTGTAGCTTACTTGCAATAAAAAATATAGTTTCAACTTTAGTCACATTTAAATATTGGCTTTTGTATATTTACATTTTTAATGTGTTTTGTATGTTTTTTAGGTGTTTGGTCTCGGCAACAAGACTTATGAGCATTACAATGCAGTAGCTATTTATTTAGACAATAGGTTGGAAGAATTGGGTGGCACTAGAATCTATGAAGTGGGTTTGGGAGATGATGATGCTAAGTAAGTAATGCCAGTTTTATAATTTATTTGTATTTTTCTTTATATCAATTATTAACATAATTGTTTTACTTGTAGTATTGAAGATGATTTTATCACTTGGAAAGACAAGTTCTGGCCATCGGTGTGTGAAATGTTCAACATTGAGAGCACAGGCGAGGAGGAGCTGGTTCGCCAGTTCCGCCTGGTGACACATGCGCCCGAGGACCTCACTCCCAATAGTGTCTTCACTGGTGAAATTGCTCGGTTACATTCCCTTCAAGTGCAGAGGCCGTAAGTATCTAAAACATGCAAACATACTGTTTTTTTTATACAACTATAAAAAAGCAATTTAGTAGAAATAAATATATACCCATAACGAACCAGGCTTGTATTTAAGTTATTTATGGGCATTACAAAAATAATATGTATACAAACATTTTGTATCAGGTGCTTTATCATGGATACTTTACTTAGCTTTATTTATGTGGTGGAGTTTAGACTGTTACAAATACATTTACAAACTTTTGTAAATGTATTTGTAACGGTAAAGACTTCTTTATAGTGTAGATGGAGTTAACATCTGAATAATTTTTCAGTCCTTATGATGCTAAGAACCCATTTTTGGCTCAAATCAAGGTGAACCGGGAGTTGCACAAGGGTGGTGACAGGTCATGTCTACATGTCGAGCTGGACATCTCCGACTCCAAAATGCGATATGAAGCAGGTATACCCACATTGCTTGTACTTATTGGATTATTAAACTTATTTACATGTCAATTACAACAGAGAAGCATTGTACAATCTAATTTTTTTTTATATTAAAGTTTAAATAAATGCTATTGTACAACTCCATACTTACATGTTTCGTCTTAGAACTTATTTACATCTTACATTGAGATACACAATATTTATCTTTATAGTAAGTTATAGGTCTGTTTCTGACCAAATTTTAATTGCTTTGGTTGAAATTATTGACTTTACCAAGTGAACATTAAAGAAAAACTAGCTAAAAGTAAACACAATAAACACCCAACATTAAAAAACGGCTGTGTAGGTACATTGCCAACTAATTTTTATTTTTTGTTATTTACAAATAGCAAAAAATAATAATACTATTTGCAAATCGATTTTTCATGAATAGTAAACGAAAATTAGCTATTGCTAGACCACCAGAAATATAATTAAGGGGCCCACTTATTAACAGTCCGCCGGACGATAACGGCCCGTCAGTTGTTCGGAACTGTCAACTTTTTGTTCTAACTGACAAGCCGATACCGTCCGGCGGACTGTTAATCAGTGGGCCCCTTAATTATACTTCTGGTGGTCTAGCATGACCTGACCGCCTGGTAGCCTTGTATCAACATTCGTTGGGAAATTTTATAACTTTTTACTTTACAAAAATTATTGTTTCCAATAGATTTTTCTAATAATTGCTTTTTTGAAATTTGTAGTAAATAGTGTTTGTTATTTCCAATGTTAGGTAATTAAGGAGAAACATGCGGCGGTAGTTAAGAGTATGCTCTTCCTTTTTGTAGGTGACCATGTGGCTGTATATCCCATCAACGATACAACTTTAGTTGACCAATTAGGAAAATTGACTAGTGCCAACCTTGACGAGATATTCTCTCTCATCAACACTGACCAAGAAAGCAGCAAGAAGCATCCCTTCCCGTGCCCCACCTCGTACAGGACCGCTCTGTCTCATTACATTGAGATTACAGCTCTGCCTAGGACTCACATTCTGAGAGAACTGGCTGAATATTGCTCTGATGAAGAGGTAAATATATCTTGCATAACGGTTTTTCTTAAAATAAACTGATTTACATTTTAAGAGAATCCAAAACGGTCCTTTGTCTATGCTGTGTTACTTATCTGCTGCTTCCATCTTTCTTTACACGTGTTTATCTCTAAAGAAATCATTAAGCTTTATCGCTACCGGCGTGCGCTTTACTTTTCATTGCGCTGAAATTGTGTTTAAGTTCGATGACCATGCTACTATTTTTATTGACTGTCTGGTCTGACGCTGGGGACGGATGGTGGTCAATTGGTCATAGACACTCTTTCCTAAAACAACACAACCACTGTTTGGGCACAGGGCGGACACGCCATACATCAAAAATCATTTGCGTTTATATGTGTGCGTGGCACGTCTGTACACGCGTCATTGTGTATGTGTGGGTAAGTCGCTTTACTCAGAGGACGCCAGAAGTCGGCCAGATTCATGTCGCGGCCAGTCGCGGGGCAAGGTAATGCGAGTCGGGGCGGGGCGGTGCGTGGCCGTTCTGTATGATAATACTATCACTTATTCTGTGGTTTGGGTTCGTTAAAATCGCTTAGAAAATGCGAAAAAATTAACAGTTGTAAGAAAAACAGGCATGTTTATTGCATTATAATTTTCTAATTACAGGACAAGAAGAAGCTGTTGTTAATGGCAACCAACTCTCAGGAGGGCAAGGACTTGTACCAGTCATTTGTGGTGGATTCTTGCAGGAACATCGTGCACATCTTAGAGGACATAAAGTCGTGTAAACCCCCGGTAGATCACCTATGCGAGTTACTGCCACGACTCCAGCCTCGATACTACTCCATCTCTTCTAGTCCTAAGGTATATTTTTTCACCGTTTTACTACTTTTAGCTAATTGTAACTTTATTATAAGAAATTGAAAGTTAATAGGTATGTATGTATGTATAAACTCTTTATTGTACAAACACAAAACACAAATTTATGGCACAGGATAGGCAGTACAAAGGCGAACTTATCCCTTTAAGGGATTTCTTCCAGTTAACCTTTTCCTTCTTCCAGTTAAAGAAAGTTAATAGGTATATTAGGTATGTGATTAAATACGCATATACCTGGAGTACCTATATTTTTTATGACAATTTTGCTTTTTAAATAGCAGTGACCGGGCAAAATTCATAGAGGTGTATATTTTCGATATCTATCTACTTGTCCAAAGTAGATTGTTTTATTATTATGATCTATACTATACCTACAGTTTCTTAAGTGATAACCGGATGTCTTAGTTTAATACCAATACATTTTGAAAAGTCATTCATGTTGTCTATTAGACATACAATCTATTCTGTCATGGGTTCTGCAAGAGAATAGTGTCCCATAACACCGTATTACTCTTATCGATCGCTCCCCTATCGTACATCACCTTCACTACTACTATATTACACAGTGTGATTGAATGAACTAGTGGCTCTGTGAGCTGTAGACCTCGCGAGCATAGCTTATTGGAACCGTGCACGATAACAGCGCCACACAGCGGTTTGATCAATCAACAATACAAAGATTTTAATTTATTAAAAAAAATACGAAGTTTAAGGGAAAAAAAAATACAAAAAGTTATGTCTTACTGGGGATCGAACCCAGACTTTCTGTGTGCAAACAAAAAAAAGCGATTATTTACAAAATGCGCCATGATAGTTCTTAGCTAAGCTGACAAAATTCGGCTACCCATTCTCGAGTACAAACTAAATATCTAAATACCGCCTAAACCAGCAATACAATTTTTCTGCATTTTTTTTCCATTTACTATGTAAATATGTCTCAAAAAGAAAATACTCTTATGATATCGATACGACTATTTGTTTAAGCGCGAGGTATCACAACTCCTCCATTTTTGAAAATTTCCAAAAACGGGATCGACAAAAAAAAATTATTTACTCATAGAATCTGGTCACAAAATTTCACAAGAATCGGTTGAGAATTGTGACCTGTAGAGGAGAACATCCGGACATACAAAAGCAAAATGCCCGAGTCAAAACGTAGACCTTCGCTACGCTTCGGTCAATAATAGTTACTAAGGAAACTATTACTCAAAACAATAGTTATTTGTACAACAAGTGATCAAAGTTTGATATTTCTTCGAGTGCTTATTTTGAGTCCCGTGCAAGCGAAAGATTCTATACTAATTTAGAATCTTGAGCGTGAGAACTTTTTACCTCAGCAGTGAGAACATATTAGAGAATCCGAAAAATGTATTCCTTCTTCATCACTTACCTCTATTCACTCATGTTATCTTAAGATATACCAACAATTAAGTTTTCACCTCAGCAGCTCGAACAAGGGTACTTTGCTACTTAAAAACAGTGAGCAAAATCGCATTTTGCTCATTTTGTCTCACTCAGTGAGCAAAATGCGATTTTGATCACTGTTTTTAAGTAATAAAGTACCCTTGTTCGAGCTGCTGAGGTGAAAAATACATTATTTAATTATCTACGACATTAGTAATGTCGGTGCAGACAATCAACTTTTTATCTTGTCTCGAAGATTTGAACACAATTGCATTTCAATGCCATGTTATCAGTCGAGAAGATCCGTGCCACGAGTATTTAATATAATAATCACTTCGAACAATACTTATTAGAGTAGGTATTAGAGGGTAATTATTATTGTCTATTATTATTCACTACTCCAAGCACAGTGGTGCGATTAGTTGAATATGTTAGCAAACTCCACAAGTCTAGCCGAAAGACATAAATTGTTTTTGGGCAGTATTCTGTGTAATTATTATATAATTATTAGGTTAGTAGGATGGTATTTATATATTCTGTGGAGAACGCTTCGAACCTTGAGTTTTTCAGAACCGTACGATACATATTCGATTAGGTATCAGTCGTTTTTCGGTGAAGGTAAACATCGTGTGGAAACCGGATTAATCCCAACGTGTTCTATTTAAACTCAGGGTTCAAAGGTCAGGTGGCATTCGCTTTCATAAAAACTGACGCTGCGGCAATGCTGCCTATGAATCATGACAAAAATGCCAAGGCTAGGAAGATAACGAATGTCTATCCTATGTTAGGGTTGGACGCACCAAACTGTCCGTCACCGTTGAAACGTTCGCAATGTTTGTCTATAAGATAAATTTCCTAGTTCGCTGCTGACTGGCGTGGATCAGATCGTCAGTTGTGGTTAACCCTTTGACCACCTAAGACGTCAACGGACGCGCTCGGTTACAGCTCAATATATGAATAACCTTCGTGCATTCTGCCAAGGTTCACGATGTCGCGACGCGCACGTAAGGCGCGGCGTTCAAAGCAGGGATGTTGCGAACATCCGCATCCGCAACCGCGGAACTTCCGCATTATTTTCAACATCCGCATCCGCATAAAATCGATGCGGAGCTTATGCTGATGCGGATGTTGAACAAGTCGGTACAGGAACGTCTTAGCGGCGGCGTAAGTGCTAGGTAATTTCGTCATTACCTATAACGAAATCGTCTAGATCCAGAAAAGTCGGCCAAGTTACTGTTTATTAAATATAACGCACCTATATTCTTGCTCAAATACGTCGTCTTGTAAAAATACTAAAAATTTAATATTTGACGTTTTCATGTACCTAATCTTGACATCCGCATCCGCATCCGCGGATGTGAGCCTTTAAATATCCGCATCCGCATCCGCGGATGTCAGAAAATCTGCATCCGCAACATCCCTGGTTCAAAGGGTAGCAACTGGTCCTTATAGTCGTAGTATTTGACGAATTTGTTGTTTTATAGCTACACCCGGAGACGGTGCACATCACCGCCGTGGTGGTGAAGTACAAGACGCCGACGGGCCGGCTCAACAAGGGCGTGGCCACCACGTGGCTCGCCGAACACAAGCCGAAGGATGGCGAGTACCCGCGCGTACCGGTCTTCATCAGAAAGTCGCAGTTCAGGTAAATTCAATCAAAAACATTTCAAATATTAAATATTTTTTATCAAGTAAAATGGTAATTGTTTTTTTTTTTATCGATTATGGCAAGAAGTAGAGAAATGGGGATGGGATTATCTTTGTTTCGTTATCACGTTTTCCGATATCAAAAATCTATTTTAGACAACTATAGGTATAATTTTGCCTTAGTACTTTACCGCCGTCATAAAAGTAGAATAAAAAACGGAATAATAATATATTATGTTGTTTAAAATTTAAACAATATAATACATTTCGTTCGTTCATTTAAACTTTAAATGAAAGGAGCTGTTTCTCATTCTCATTGTTTGATGAATGATGAGGTGACATTGACTTTAGTTACCAAATTTTTATTAAAGGATCAGCCAGCGGTGTGCTTAGTACACTACACGGTAGGTACCTACTGTTTAAGCGGCAGTAAAAAACGCAATGCAAAGCACGCGCTGCGTGTTAGCTGTATCAAGTTGAGTTGAGATCAGCTAAAAGGAAGATGAGGTTTCTATAGAAACTTATGCGCAACATATTAGTGTTTATTTTTGGTTATAAAATATATAGTCTTGAGTATAGTATTGACCTTCGCACGATCGTGGCCGCTCCATCCGCGTTACTTATCTTATCAGAGAATATTAAAAGAAATCATGAACATTTAGTCGTAAAAACATTACCACGTACATGAATACCTATAATCGACGTTATATGTTCTGCATTTTCAGTAAAAGACTGTTTTATTTAATGAGAAATGCACGTGAGTTCACCGGGTTCCTATAGTCATTTTGTTTTAATACCAATCATGGTACATCTGCATACCAAATCAGACCATTTTAACCTTCGATCAACACGGGGTTCCGACACGTCGGAAGGGATAGGCCCAAGCGATATCTTAACATACAAATCATTCTGCCATTTTTCGCGGGGGGAACGTGCACAAAGTCGCACTTCTCACACACTTACGTACAAAATCCAATCTGTAATGACGACACAAATACATAGAAAATGACACCCAACACAGACAAATCTTGCACACCTCGATCTGTTTTTGTGTACGGACGAGTCACAAGTGTCACAACACGCACACTAACACATTTTCGTCAAGAGATGAGAAGTCGGATTTGTCGCTCGACCGATCCGCAATTTGTACTGGGCGAGAAAAATCGATAAATCCAACAATTACATGAAACTAAAATATAATAATTGTGTTTAAATGTAATTAAGCGTATGATATGTAAAAACATTATTACATGTTAAATGTAACACCATCTTTTTGTAAATTTGATGTATTCTACCTGTTTTTACAACAAAAAACCGAGCAAATAGGCATTTTTGTGTAGCAGTGTTAACTCGCGCGAGTCGCGCGACTGGATTCGGTCTAGTTTAAAATCCAAGTGCAACTAGTTTTATTACCCGCGCTAGATCAGTTGATCTTGTACCTCGGCAGAGGGGAAATAGTGCGAATACCGCCTCCCTTCCGTGTTGCTTTAAGATTTTAACATAAATAGCTGGTTATTCATTTGAAGCGTGCATGGCTCATAAACAAGATTTTAAAACCCAAACCCGAATGATGACATATATGTAGATTTAGTGTAAAAAGAGTACAGTCACGCTCCGTGATTGTTACGCCATTTAGGGTTCTAGCTAAATTGGACACTCCATAGGGAACAACCAATTTAGCTAGGACCCTAAATGGCGTAACAATCCCGTGTAGTGGCTGTACATAATTTATTTGGAACTTGGGATTTAATTTATTCCATTGTGGTACGAGACTTGCTCCGTTAAATGTATGAGGCAATAAATTGACGAATCTTTGTGGTTCTTAATAGTTAGTCTGTTAGAAAAAGAAGTTTTAAACTGAACCGCGATTACGGTGCAACCTACATTTGACTTTAAAAAGCGGCCAAGTGCGAGTCGGACTCGCCCATGAAGGGTTCCGTATTTAGGCGATTTATGACGTATTAAAACAAAACTACTTACTAGATCTCGTTCAAACCAATTTTCGGTGGAAGTTTACATGGTAATGTACATCATATATTTTTTTTAGTTTTATCATTCTGTTATTTTAGAAGTTACAGGGGGGGGGGGACACACACATTTTACAACTTTGGAAGTGTCTCTCGCGCAAACTATTCAGTATAGAAAAAAATGATATTAGAAACCTCAATATCATTTTTGAAGACCTATCCATAGATACCCCACACGTATGGGTTTGATGAAAAAAAAATTTTGAGTTTCAGTTCTAAGTATGGGGAACCCCAAAAATGTATTGTTTTTTTTTCTATTTTTGTGTGAAAATCTTAATGCGGTTCACAGAATACATCTACTTACCAAGTTTCAACAGTATAGTTCTTATAGTTTCGGAGAAAAGTGACTGTGACATACGGACGGACAGACGGACAGACAGACAGACATGACGAATCTATAAGGGTTCCGTTTTTTGCCATTTGGCTACGGAACCCTAAAAAGTATACGTAATATATGTATATAGCAACTGTTACCTAGTGGTTTTTTTCATTTATGTAGAATTACCAGCAACTACAAACTACAAACGTTTTAAGTTCAATGTCCTAACATATCATAGGTATCACTACGCGACAAGTTTCTAAATTTGACTTCTCATTGTGTGCCTATCAAGGTATGTAATTAACTAATTTGCGCCCGCTGTACTTTGTGCACTAATGGTCTCGGAATGGGTTAACGTAGGTATATAAATTGAAGATATTTAAATTTTTGAAGTGATATGGAGGGGTTAATCCAACTAGCCAAACGAGCTAGGGAATAATGTAGCGTCCGATTTTAAAAACATTATACGTGTCGTAATTAACAAATTCGTAGACGTCTATTACTTATTTCTGTAAACGTAAAAAATTGCGAGAAACTACCAAGATTTTAAATATGAATGTGAACAAGAGTATTATTATTATTAGGGTGGTATCGGGCCTTTGAGTGTCACGTCGACCACGTATTGATCTATGGTGACGGCCCTTTAAAGTTCATTACTAATGCCCGTTGCATCCAGAAAATTACAGATGCTTTGGGCCGTAACGTTCTGTACCTCATAGGGTTGCAATACATGTCGCCCTAAGTAGGTACTTCTTTTTGACATTAGTGGTCCACAGGAACAGAGAATGTGCATAGCAGTCTCCTCTGACTCCTGGCAGAACCTGCATGTCGCATCTGAACAAGACTATAACGAGCTTTGTCTTTTTAGGCTTCCACTGCAAACTCAGACTCCAATTCTGATGGTGGGCCCGGGCACGGGTCTCGCGCCTTTCCGTGGCTTCTTGCAAGAGCGGGCGCATGCGCGCGAGAGCGGCATGGAGGTCGGCGACAACATACTCTACTTCGGCTGCAGGCATCGCGACCAGGACTACATCTACCAAGAGGTAAGCACTTGTTTCCGTAATAACCTTCAGTCACCTCAACCTTAGAAACCCGCCGCCAAATAACACTAGACCCTACCAGGCGTGTCTCACTCCGCGATTTCGTCGCTTTGCTACAGGTATCTAAAAATACATCCATTCCACACCAATTTTGGTGGCTAGCCATAAGCCGCGCGTGGCGCTGTCGCCACCTAGCGGCCATATCTGTCCTGATCGTAACAGACGCGTTTTGTTAGAGAGTGAGTCTTCTGTACCTAGTCTATTATTTATTCTGTGACCCTACTCATAGTGTTGTGTTTCTGCCGGTGAGTAAGGTTGCCAGAGCTCAACGAGGGTGCGGAGTGTTAGGGTCGCAACGCGCATGTAACACCTCTGGAGTTGCAGGTGTCCATAGGCTACGGTGACTGCTTACTATCAGGCGGGTCGTATGCTTGTTTGTCACCGACGTAGTATAAAAATCTTGAGGGGAGATAGAAAAGTTAACGGCAAAGAGATTGAAGAGGAAGTAGGTGAGGAAGTTGGAAGTAAGGCCGTATCGTATATTATTTAGAGATTTGATCGTTTAAAATTTTAAATCATCGGCCAAGGTGACAATCGCTTGCGCTTCGCCATCGAATCGCTTTGTGTCTCTCTATCACTCTTCCATATTAGTGTGATAGTGACAGAGTTGCGTTTCGATCGCTACGGAACGTTAGCGATTGGCACGTTGGCTACGCGGCCAGGTTAAATAAGATAAAAAATAAAGAACAATGGAATTACATGTTTTATAGTAATATTTTACATGGTTATTTTAAGTTAACACAGTTATTTTTTAACACAATTAATTTTTAATAAATCGGATAGAACTAAAATAAGTAGATGACTTCACCGTGACGTGACTAGTGCAGATTTTATTAATTTTAATTAATTAATTTTATATAAATTCTATTGGTTAATCGTTTTGACACTTCGAAAAAAGGAGTCGAATTGAAAACTCATTGAGAGTAGTCCGGCTGTTAACACATTACTTACTTTTTCCTGTGGCGCCACGATCCGAAGTGGATCTTGGCCTCCGACACCAATAACCATGCTTCTCTGTCCAAAGCTTCTTTGCACATTCTTCTTCCTCGCATTATCCCGGCATTTTGCCACGGCTCTTGGGATCCTGGAGTCCGCTTGGCAACGAATCCCAAGAATTGAAGAAGGCACTAGTTTTTACGAAAGCGACTGTCATCTGACCTTCCAACCCAGAGGGAAAACTAGACCTTATTGCAGTGGTTTCTAACCTGGGGGTAAAACTGGTATTTTACGGGGGTAATAAGCTAACCTAATAATAATACGTACACGTTTTATTTTTTATTACCATTGGGAGGAGGGGTAAAATCAGGTTTCCTAGTTAGTCATAGGGGTGACCGGACTGCAAAGGTTAGGAACCACTGCCTTATTGGGATTAGTACGGTTTCCTCACGATGTTTTCCTTCACCGAAAAGCGACTAGTAAATATCAAATGATATTTCGTAGGTACATAAGTTCCGAAAAAGTCATTGGTACGAGCCGGGGTTTGAACCCGCGACCTCCGGATTGAAAGTCCCACGCTCTTACCGCTAGGCCACCAACGCTTGTACACACATTACAAAAAACGCTTGCGCTTGTTTACACATTATCACATTGAATATTGCAGGAGCTCGAACAGTGGGCCAAGAACGGTGACGTGTCACTGAACCTAGCGTTCTCCCGCGACCAGCCGCAGAAGGTGTACGTCACGCACCTGCTCGAGAAAAACCTGGAACAGATCTGGGACGTCATCGGCAAGCGGAACGGACACTTCTACATCTGCGGGTAAGCTCATATGCTGATCTAGGTTTTATTCTTCGTTCTGTTTGACTTTAGTGAAACAAATGTCTGAGACAAATGACCAACAAATGTTTTGGTATAGTCTGGATTTGTATAAAGTTTATAAAATGTAAGAAACTTAACATATTTTTCATTTGACGTAATATTTTCACAAAGTCTATCTACATTGGAATATAAATAATCAACAGATATTGTTTCTAAAAGTACTTATCTAATTGGAAGGTTTGGTAGGTAATTAATGAATGTTTTTAAAAAGTACGAGATTACGGAGTAATAAAAGTAAATTGGTTTATTTTACACTTTCTTTCGATCCAGACTATACAGACCAAAACTATCATAACTATGTTATCTAATTGACCCGTAACACGTATGTTTGATTCCGTTTCTGCCTGTCGTTATCGGGCACAAGAATGTCTTAAAATTATAACGCTTAGATTTCGCCGTAGTAAGTTCGAATTGTGGACATTTATGTTATGATATTGTATATTTTAATGTTTTTGGAGCATTAAATTACTCTGTCTCGTGAAAATGCATCCTCTCTTACACATATCTACAATCTACGCGACACACAGTAGACAGTTAATATTATTCCCTATGTAAAATAATATTTTTGGTTTTTATTTTAAGAATTGTAATATTAGAAAATTATATTTTTAGTCCGAATATTGCTTAAATTTTTATACTATTCGAACTTCCTACCATCTTATAAAATCTTACTTTACCAATGTGTTGTACCAATTTAAATAATAATATCTGGGTGACCGAGCTTCGCTCGGGAAACATATATAAACTCGAAAATGCGCGTTTTCCCAGAGATAAGACCTAGCTAGATCGATTTCTCACCCCCGAAAACCCCCATATAGTAAATTTCATCGAAATCGTTAGAGCCGTTTCCGAGATCCCCGATCGATATATATATATAAATAAATAAACAAGAATTGCTCGTTTAAAGGTATTAGATTTCACATATAATTAAAATTAACCGCATATTGAACAGCCTAGTGGTAGCTCCCTTCAGTAATCTATTTGTTGATGAACGAGATATCCGGTTTTGTATAGATTGAAGGTTAATAGTTGCGCGACTAATGTCCGTTTGTGGTTGACAGTGACGCAAAAAACATGGCGGTGGACGTGCGCAACATCATCCTCAAGGCGATCCAGGAGCATGGCGGTAAGACCGAGCCCGAAGCCGTGCAATTCCTCAAGAAACTGGAATCCATGAAAAAGTATTCAGCGGACGTATGGAGTTAAAACCTTCACATAACACGCTAGGTAAATTAATTCAACTATTATCGAGTATAGGCTAGTTTCAGTTAAATCAGCCCTAGTAGCACGGTCGCATTTTTATCGTTTATTATGTTACGTTCTAACAAGTATGTAAGTGCGAAAGTGACGGGTATAGTGATAGTCGATAAAAATGGAACCGTGCCGAGTCCGCAGCATCATGGTGAGACTTCAAAACAACTAGATAATTTGCAGAAGTTCCATTCGTTATATTATTATAGTCTCGTGCATTACGAACCTGGTTCAAGTCTGTTGCTCATTGATTTTACGGATGTTGTCAGGTGACAAGCAAAAGACACTAAGTACCTCCACAAGTTCATAGCCATAGTGAACCATATTAGTACGAAAATAAGGTTGATTTTTGTTTAAATATTTTATAGTAATTAGTGACTTTTGCTTGTCACCTGACGATATACAGAACCTTATGCCGTTGTTAAGGAAAACATAAATTACCTATAAAATTACCCCACCTTGACTTGCAAAACGCAAGTCATTAGAATGACAAAAGCGGAAACTTGAGTGTTTGTAATATTATTTACCCGTTTACTTCACTGATTTCTTTTCTCATTACTGCTGTTCCTAATTTAGCTTGTTTACATGAAACTAGCCTATGATTAAGTTCGCACAAAATGTATGTTTACATGACCTAGGCAAGCTGTCATCGAATTTAATGATGTTTTAGTACGTACATTTAAAGTGATGATTTTTACTGCCGCGAAACAGGTAATTTACATATTCGACGAAACTCGCCGCCCCTCACGCACACGTGTTTGTTAAAGAAACGTAGAACATTCCTCATTATACAATGACGTCAATGACTTATCACCAGACATCGTAAATTTAAATTTTGTTAGTTCTCATTGCAGCGAGGTTGAGTTAAAAAAATTGGTAGAATCAAAGATTATCGAAACATATCAGACAGATTCTGGGCATTCTGGCTGAACCGAAAATTCTATTAAATTTACGATGTCTGCCTATCACAGAACAATAAATTCCTGCAAATAGCTAGAATGCCTACGAGCACGGCTCTGGATTAGCGACATACTTACTTACAGGTATTTTTTTCATTCGTTAACAGGCAACTGAAGAATTAAATAAATGTAAGATTGTTTTAAATGACCTACTTTTGTTTTAGCTAATAGAGAAATAGGTGCCTTCCTCGTACTACCTATACTGTTTTATATCCCTATAGGTATAGGAGTGTGGAAAGTAATTTTGATGTTTGATTTTTACCCTACAGTTACCTAAGTTGTCAAGTATATTATGTAAGTATCCAGCATTCGTATAGTGTGAGACTTTGTATATGTATAGCGACGCGGTATTGCGTGATAGTGCGACAACAAGTGGGTTATAACACTAACCTTAGGTTATTTTAAATACATTGTTCTGTTGACCTTCGATTACTAAGTGATTGAACGTAGATTTATTTATTCATATACCGAAGTTTAATTACCTTATTCGTTATGTATATTTCAGAACAAATATTTATATGGTTGTGTTAATTACTTATCCATTTGAAGTTATTTACTAACAGTTCTGATAGGAATGATCGGCTGTGGAAATGGACACAGTAATTTTGTAATTATACTTTATTGAATATTTCCATGTCATATGATTTAAATCATTTGTTTTTGTTAAATTTTATTTCAGTTTTTTCCTATAGGCAAAGTAATACTAAGTAATGACCTCAAATGGAATAGTATTTAATTTGTCTGCGTATGAAAACATAGTCAATATATTGTTGAACAAGTTTGTAATGTTTGTTATTATTGTATTTGTACAAGTACCTAAAACGAATAAATTGTTGTCATGTTTTTATGTAAGTGGACTGGGAATAGATTTAAGTATATAAAAGATTATGTATTTTTGTATTTATGAGACATTATAATTAAAACAGTTTTATATTACATTGTGTTATCATTATCATTACATGGTTTATGTTTATGCTCATATCAGGTGTATGTTTCCCCGCTTCAATACTTACCCTACTAACTTAAGCATTAGTGTCCGACCGAAACATGTATTTTTGCCGAAACCGAATGTTCGGCTCTGGCTCTAGTTTCGGCCGAAACCGAAACTTTTGAAGACTTGTTGAAATTGTTGAAAAAATGTCATAAAACCGCTTTTAAACTCATATTAAGGGGCTGTCAATACCCAATGTCCTTGAAATTGATGTTACTTAAGGGGCTCCGTCACGCCAATGACCTTCGATCTGAATCACTTAGTTTTCTTATGTTTTTTGTAGCTTATCATATTAACAGCAACGGCTTTAAGCAATGTAGTATTCCATATTTACTTCAAAGTTCATTGTCTTCGAGATATTTGGCATCAAAGTTGAACAATTTAAGGCCAAAAAACTGGTTTTCTGGCCATAACTTTTGTGTTAATTCGTTTAAAATTAAAACCCTAGACACGTTTTACGAATATTATTTGGGTTCGTCTTTGACGTGTCGTAAATAACCCAAATAACATATGTAGATTTCCTATAAGTAATATCCTTCACAGCAATCTAGATACGAAAAATGTGTTCTTTTAGACAATGTTTAAAAAAATCATGAAATAGTATCAATTTCTTTCAAAATCCGGTAGACAATAATGGAGATAAAGATTGAAGAACCCGATAGCCGTTTGTCTTATAAAAATCTATCTGTAGTGCAAAAGTAGGAGATACGATTCAAAACTTGTCAAAAATCGATGAAAACCGTACCGTAGCCCTTTTTAAGAAAAACTATTTGATTTAGTAATGCAAAGAATATATTTATACCTATGTTAATATTTATTATATTTTAAGAAAAACGGCCGAACCTTTCGGCCGGGCCGAAACATACGCAATGGTACTTCGTTCTATGAAACTAAACTATGTGACAAAAACCAAATTAATGTTGTGGAACAAGTAGGACTACAATATTAATACATATACTGATTTATGCATACAGAAATTAATCGGTTTATTATTAAACACAATTCCACTAATGATGGGGCCACTGAACGGTCGACGCAGTCTTAAGAGGCTGTCAATACCTAAAACGCGCACACTGTCTAATTGTATCGTAGTAAATGAGATAGCACTGTCGCATGTTACTGGGCCTGGGCAAGGGAATAATAAGAAAACTCAATCATCTTCCTCGTGTTATCCCAGCATTTTGGCCACGGCTCATGGGAGCATGGTCCACTTGACAACTAATTCCAAGAATTGGCGTCGGCACTAGTTTTTACGAAAGCGACTGCCATCAGACTGACCTTCCAATCCAGAGGGTAAACTAGGCTTTATCGGACTAGTCCGGCTTCCTCAATGGTAAATATCAAATGATATTTCGTACATAAGTTCCGAAAAACTCATTGGTACGAGCCGGGGTTTGTAGTGTTTGTACCTGCTACCTTTGGATTGAAAGTCGCACGCTCTTACTCAACGCTAGGCCACCAGCGCTCAAGGGAAATAAGAAAACTATTGAAATAAAAATAAATGTGGATTATTTGTGTAATATTACTGATCGTTAGCGGTTTAGGTATAAGTAAATGTTTTGACAAATTGATTTTAATTTCAGACACATAAGTCAAGAAATAAAGACATTACAACCGTTTAATGGTGATTTTAAGACCAATATTTGAAATTATTTTCTATCGAGCCGATGTCGTTCAATCATGTATCGAGTGCGGCCACGGTAGAGATGTAGTAGGTACCGTCTTTACTATACCTAAAGGCACACAGGGGCCCCGAAGGACAGACAGTAACAGTCTAACAGTAGTATTTGATTACCCTTACCCATAATAAATAAAAAAATACTTTCCAAAAGGGTCCCAAATTCTTGATTTAAGACAGAAAAATATTGTAAAACGACAGTCAGTGCTGCCTGATATTGAACGCGGATTTTACGTCGATTTTTGCGGCATGGTGGAGACTAACAGCGGTTACGCACTACGTCCGATCTAGGGATTGCAGAACCGGTAATGTTTCAAAGAACCGGGATTTTCGGTACCAGGCAAAAATGGAACCGGGATTTCCCGGTATTTTCGGTACTTTCGGGACTGCCTTCAAAAATCAGTTTTCACATCAATTTTCAGTAAAAAAAAGCGTAAAACGACCACGAATCTTTCTTAAAACAATAAAAAAGTAGCACAGTGAATGTACACACTTCTTTTGTACCATAATATGTGTCTTTAAGTCACACAATCATTAATATAATTTGTTTTTTTTCCTAAACTACATGATATTTTTACTATCTTTGTTGATTTGATTGGCAAAAACTGAATTGTGGCTCAGTAATATCTTTTTTTTTAAATATGTAAGACGTTTTGTGAAAAAGGATAAAAAAATTGATAATTTTCGCATGCGTTCAAAATGGGCTGTGGACCTTCGAACACATAATAACTATCAATACGACAAATCAAGAAATTATTCAGCCAGAATTATTAATTCATTTAAAATTTTTAAAATATCATTATCATATGTGAGTTTCTTATACCGTGTTTGAATTTGAATTAAAAGTAGTATTTTATTAATTACAAAATTGTCTCTATTTTTGCTTCTAGTTAGTATACAAATATGAAATAACTAATTGTTCGTATAAAATTATTTATCGTACAAACATTTATGCCCTTAAAGTATCAAATTACGCAATTTTATATTGTCAGCATTGTCAAACCCATTGACTTTTTTTTAATTTATTTTAATGTAGCGATCAGCCGTAAAAGTATTACCATCAGCCTTAGATTGACAAAATATATTTACTTTCTTTATAAAACATGATATTTCATGCTAAGTAACAGGAAGCAGTCAAATATTAAATTGTACCGCAAATTTTAGTCCCGAAAATCCCGGTACTCCCGGGATTTTTATTTTGAAATCCCGGTTCTTTGCTTGGCTCTAAATCCCGGGAATTCCCGGTACTTTCGGTACCGGTATTTCCCGGGAGCAAACCCTAGTCCGATCCGAATCCGTGAAAATATGGTCCGAAGTAGCCGTAGAACTATTTCTATGGTCGCACTAGATCTGTCTGATTTCTTTCCGAAATCGGATGACGGAGTGCGTAAATTACCATAGAAATAGTTCTACGGCTACTTCGGACCATATTTTCACGGATTCGGATCGGACGTAGTGCGAAACCGTTCTAAGAGTTAATTAGATGCTTGCGTCTATCAAAGCGTCAGGCTGGAGCAAATGTCAATTAACTTCAAGTTTATGTAGGTCGATGACGTGATACGCTGACGCGTAATGGCTATTAGGCAAAATCATCATTTAAAAGTCAATTCTACCAGCAAATATAAGAAAACAACTCAAAATTTGCATTTGATTACTTTGCCTCACATGTGAATAAAATGCAACTTTGCTATTCGTTTTTGAAGTGCAAAGTAAGCCTTTCCGAGCTGGTGTGGTGAAAACTTGTTTACCTATTTATTTTTGGTATTAACCCTAAAACTATGCGAATTACAGAAAAGTTTATAGGACATTTAGTCTTTAATTATGATCGAGAATACACTGTTAAAATCTTTCCGGTTGCTCGTGGACGTGTTATGTTATGACTGTTATGAGAATGTTCATGAGGCAGACCAAGATAACTCTGCAGCGACTTTGATAGCACAGACTATCAAAATAGCTGCAGTTATCTTGGTCTGACAGTTTCGTTGGTTTCGTGTTCGACATTAAAATTACAGGTCGATTGGCCAATGTACTACCCAAAGATCCTGGTTTTAGTAAGTATTAGATAAATTGGGACAATCGAACTGTTTAGTATCTGGGACATAAAAAAGTAATAAAAATAAGGTTTCATAATCTATAGTAAAAGAAATGGAAGGGACCCAAAATGTTAAATCAAAATACTTTGTAAGTGGTTTTCAAAACGATAATTTATTGATTTAACCGCAAATATATTAGTTTATATACAATAGGGACGTCAACAATATGCAAACCGAGCCGAGTGTAATCTAGTCATTACGCTAATAAATGTTTTATCGTCGTTAACAACTACGACACGTAAATTAAATTAAATGATCACTGGCTGTTACTCGACGAAGTAATTAATCCTAATCCGGCCACCCGCGCCGCAATCTCAAATTAACTACAAACGAATGTCACATTCTAAGCTTCCCAAATGCCAAGTTCTACACAATACGCATACAAAAATCAAATACACTAAAGACAACCACTTAATTTTTCAACATATTAAAAATACTACAAATATCAAATATCTTTAAATCTACTTAAAAGGTTCTATTATGTACACTATAAGACTATTGAAAGTCAGGATAACGAACGTGCTCATTATACGTCAATTATAATACAAACTCAACAATTTACCATCTTTTATTATGATATTGCGGTTATCGTGTTCTGTAATTCGATATCTGGAAGAAAGCAAACTGATTGTACTCTTTGTGAAAGCGGAAGGATTTTTGGTTAAAATGGCTAGATAAATTGCGCTAGTGCCTCTTGCGAGTGATTGGCTAATAGTAATATGTAGTTAAAAAAAAACAATCGTAAGCCGAGGGGTCTGTTGCTAAATGATGAGTAGTTATTGGTATTTCAAAATTTCTAGCCATCTTTCTCAATAACAAACAAGAATAATGTTGACAAGTTCATACCGATACAATATCACCTGCTTCATTCACACTACGTTTAACGCACTTGCAGTTTATACAGATATAATTTACATTTATTCTCAGTCATTTGTTACAAAAGCAAAAATCCCCGAAATGGGGATAATTTACAATCTAAAAATATAAATAAAATACTTGTTTGTCACAATCAATCTTTACATGTGTTTAGTTTTGTTGGCGAAACTAAACAGTTTTTGAGGTTTAGATAAATACAAATCAGTACATTCCTCATGGTTGTGGCACTGCTCCAGTGCCGCGGTTAGTCTCGCCAAATTAAATAATGTTATTAAGCATATTTGTCTTTGTGACAAATAATATTTTACATACATCGGTGTATGCTGGAAGTGTAACAGACAAATTCCATTTCAAAGGCACATCCTTACAAGGCTATTATAGCCTCATGATTTAAAAAAATATTCATGTAGGTATACACATGAACACGTTTATATTTGTACACATTTACATCAACTGAAATTTTTGGCACTAATAAAACAGTGAAAATGAAACTAAATCCAAAGAATCCAATTGGTTAATGGTTATTGCTAATAAAACCACTGCATATAATGCCGAGAAAATTTAAGGAAAAAAAATGCAATCGGCAGTATCGTTAGTAATATAATGAGCATCCTGAAACTCTTATTTAAAATCTCACCACGTCAATTCCGTCGTGTAAACGTGAGTATCTGACATAAAAATAAACTTAAAAATAACAGACATGATTCAGTTGCAGTTATTAGGTCTACAGTTTATTTATAAGCGTATTGTAATCTAGTTTAACGGTTGTGGGAGCTTAGACATATTACTGCATCAATAGTAAGTTAGAAGCGATTTAGAGCGTCACTATATTAATATAACGTCATCAGACGGTCACTACGCTACGTCCTCATCGTCATTATAATTTACTACTCATACACAAATAAGCTAAAATTAGAGATAAGTTTTCGTGTTCAAGATATAAGCAAAGGGTAATGAAATAAAACGATGTTTATTGAAGAGCTCCAAGTGCCAAGTCATAGACTAAAAAGTACGCAAATAAAATTGCGAGACCGCGTCTGCTTAACTACAATAGGCGGTGCCCGGAGCGGTCCGAGCACGCGATAACACGTCGATTGAAATGCAATCCCATATAACTAGTCAGCGTCACGCCGCGGGCGCTCACGAGTCGGCCGGCACTTCCCACTCCGCCAACCCGCGGTCCACCAGCTCCCTATTCAGGAATATCACTTGCTGGAAACGAAATAGAAAAAGGCGTTTATATCGTCTAGCCACTACATGACAAAAAAACCGGCCAAGTGGGAGTCGGACTCGAGTTCCAAGGGTTCAAGTGGGAGTCGGACTCGAGTTACAAGGGTTCAAGTGGGAGTCGGCCTCGCGTTCCAAGGGTTCCGTACGTTGCACAGTGAAACTTGAGTGAAATGTCTTTAAAAAACCCGTAGGGTCGGATTAAAAACCAAGTAATTACTCCGAGTTGTGTTGTACCAATTTGTGCCATCCGCGTATTCATCGATATTTACCGTTTTCATTTTGGATCAGACAAAAATTATAAAATTTAGCGTTTTTGACCGAGGGAAAGTTCTGTCTGACCGCTGACCGTACGTTCGATAGAGATACAGTGAAACCTGGTTAATTGGCACCTGGATAAGTGCAAAACCTGAATAATTGCAACCAAAGGTCCGTCCCCGGTCACTTAAGACCAAAAGGCCTCTATAATTGAAATTTCGTAACCTCTATAATTGCAATTTTGATTTGTGCTTTTCGTAATTTCGCTTTTCGACGATTTTTTGAACCTCGTTAATTGGCACGACCTGCTTAAATGAAAAACCTGGTTAATTGACAAAAAATTGCCGGTCCCTTGAGTTTGCAATTATCCAGGTTACACTGTATTTCATGTTGTTACAGATAAAGCCGGTAATGGTTTATAAAATTTTTGGGATTATTGTAAATTAAAATATGTATGACATTGCAATGCCCTGCCAGGGCCCATATGACTCTAAATGTACCTAGTTATAAGATCTGTACTACACTATGGTTGCAATATATAAATGACTAAATGACTAAATGTGATGGTTGTACCTGTGGATGGAGGGTGAGGTAGAGGTGCACTAACGGCAGGCCGGCCTCGTCGTAGCCCGCGACCTGCGCGTGCAGCAGCTGGCCGGCCGTCAGCCCCGCCATGATGCGCAGCGCCTCGCTGCTCCACTCCGGCTCTATACACCGTTCATACACCACGTTATACAGTGTGTAAGTCCAATACGGGCAATAAATTAAACCAGATATAGAATTTACACGTCTAGTCATTAATTAAGAAGTTTTTTTAAGTTACACTTAATTATGACCCCGTAATTATTTTTTTTCCGATGTACCGAGCAGCAATGTACTGCAAACATTAAGAAACATAAGATGACATGACATTACGAGATACGAGCTTTTTATTGTAACTGCCAACAAGCGTTCACAGTTACTTTAAAAAGCTCGTATCCCGTAACTTGTGTAGTGTATTACATTGCGGGCCTAATTATTTTGTATGGTTAAAAAATTCATTGTATTTCTAAGTAAAATCTATCTCAATATACTTCTTAGGTCCTGTGCTAACCACCGTTTAAATTTTCGCCCGTATTGGATTTACACACTGTACAACTAATATGTATACTTATAACTAAGGTCTCATTTAGACGGTGCGAGAACTCGCATGCGAGTTTCATTACATTGCGTCGTTTGAGCGGTCGGCTGAATTGATGTAATCTCAATGTAACTAAAATCGTATACGAGTTCGCGCGCCGTCTAAATGAGCCCTAAGGGCCAGTTGCACCAACCAAAATTAGCGTACGGATCAACGTCACTCAGCAGTGAACTGTGAGACTTCCCATACAATAAAATTTACCGTAAAACGAGGTGACTTTAGGAAATTTTGGGGATACTTTGATAGTTTTAAAACTGCCACTAAATTATCATTATTCATTATTTTCTCGAATTGTTCGTGTAACAAGTTAGATTATTATACATACTTGTTTACCTACTACTAAAAAATCCAAATAAAAATATGTAACGGCTGAAAAACTGAAATATCGAAGTCGCCCCTGCATTTGAAAATCACCCCGGTTTACGGTACTGATAGTTAAGTGCACCCGACCCTTAATGTACCATTGCCAGACAAAGGGAACTTTTGTATAGGTATATGAGGAACTATAGAAACAACCATAAATAAAAACAATTTTGACGGGGCGTATTTTGAAATTTGGAGCCCCGGGCCAAGACGTTTCGCCGCCCCAGAAGTCAAGGAAGAAAAACAAAATGCAATCCGCTAGGGGCGGCATATGCCGCCTCATGCCGCCCCTGAGGGTTGGCGCCATACGCCCCTGAATCTTCTACAATGCGTTAACCGCCATGTTTTAAATTATGAAATTTATTTTGTTTTTAAAGTTAAGGTAGAAAATCAAATGGATTAAACCCATTTGTCAATTATAAAAACCTCAATGTTAATTTAAAAAAAAACGGATGTGATAATGGGTTGGTAATATCGTTTGTTTATATTTATGGTTATTTCTGATGACTATCAACATTTACTATGAGACATTACTCGTAAGAGTAGGAAAATAATGAAGCAAGAGCAATATTAAAAACGGGGTGGTGGATTAGTCATAAATTAGCAAATGCGTTTATCCCAATTAATATATTTTTATGTAATTCAAAGGTGCGATTCTCTAAACTAAAGCAACATCAAAGCTTGCCCCTATCTCTATATTTCGTTTTTTAGTATTAGAAAGAACTTGAAAGAAGGTAAGCGATCTTGACATGTCTTTTAATTGAAAAACGCTTTTTAAAAATCAGTAACAATTACTTATGAAAGCAGAATGAAAGCGGAAGCAAATTCATAATTGTTACATATTTACCGTAACTTATTTTTAAAATGTGTTTTTCAATTAAAAGACACATCAAGATTGTTTACCTTATTTCTAATGCTAAAAAAAAACGAACTATAGTTTAGTTCTATGAAATTTGGCTTTAAAGGGCTGACAGACTGACATCCAGGGCAAACAAGAATTTGACAGAATGGACTGACAGGGCAAACTACGCTGGCGCCATCTGTTAAGTTCTCATGGGGATAGGTGCGAGTATGTCCCTTTTGGAGATTTTCTTAAGGGAATGAACTGTTTATTTCATCTTAAGGTGGTCCTTAAGATAAAATAAACAGTTCATTCAGTTTAACACTGGTTATGTTGCCAAGAGAATCAAAAATCATTCAATTATATCAGGATGTGTCAATTTTTTAGTCACGACCAGCCAGCCTATTATGGATAGCTTTATCCATCTTTATCCACGTGATAAAATAACTCTCACTGTTTAACACCGTGGGAAAGAAAGTGACGGACACCGTTTTATCACGCTGTCACGTAGACAAGAACGACCATCATATCCGTACAGCATGTCTAAATTATATCTACCTGCCTCATAAGTCATAAGCATAGTTACCTACAAATAAGCAAATTAAAATTGCCAGAACAAAATAATTGTGGAAATTCATTAAAAAATTGGTAAATAAAAGAAGATTGAAATGATGATAAATACAGAAAATAAAGTAAGTAAGACTCGTGTGGTACGTACTACGACTATAATTGTGAGCTTCAGTTAAATTTCTGTTGCATTAATGTTTACGATAACTCTATTTGATGACTGTACTTTTGCTACATGGTCAGTGTCAAATAAGCGTCTGTAATCGAATATAGGCCAATATTGCCGAGAGTGCCGAGACACAATATTAATCGTAGTACTGTAACAGTAGTGATATGTTCTTGAATAATACTGTAAGTGTCACAATACTAAATATTGTAGACCACAGCTTCACACATAACCAAATTTACAAATAAAACAAGCATACAAATAATATTTAGTTTTAAATCAATTGCGCGAGTGTGTTTGGCAGTGCGATTAAAACGCAACGTAGAAGATATATTTGTACTTTTATACCATATTTCACTGCGAAAAATAGATGACGTTGACCAATAATGGTCAGACATAAAAGCACGTACTAATCGCGTCGTCAAACACACTAATCTTCGCTCGTATTCATATTTTGAGATGGTACCTCAGGAGTAGCCTCGCCTCGCAAGACCCACATTTGTGGCCTACGTATTTACATTTTAAGCATTGGGCCTTAC
Organism: Cydia amplana; assembly: GCF_948474715.1. Taxonomy (NCBI): domain Eukaryota; kingdom Metazoa; phylum Arthropoda; class Insecta; order Lepidoptera; family Tortricidae; genus Cydia; species Cydia amplana. Next base: position 9,769,936 of record NC_086074.1, on the reverse strand, counting down.
GAAGTTCACGTAAAACACGGCTTGCTCTAAAGAAAGCCATTTTCCTTATTTCTATTGTCAAAAATAGAGACTGGAAAATGTGCACAATGAATTACTTACAAGCGTGAAAAAAGCATAGTTAATGAGAAAATAATAAGAACAGAAACAGTGAAGTATATGACTTGTCGCAATTTGCTGCACATGAAATATTATTAATTCACAAACATTATTTATAGGAAATGAAATGTCTTTCCACCTACTTTAAAAAGGCGATATTAACAGTCAACAACAAGCAGATAGATAAGCAAACAAATAAAATTAGGCGGCTATAATGTATTAATGATATCGAATTAGGGAATGCGTCATCGCGATTAACATTATGGGCATTTATTCAACAAAGCAAAGGCGCTTCTTATACAGGGTGACATTTAAGTAGTGATCAGTAATATGTTTTTCTAACTCCATAAACAACGAGCAATTTAATGCCCCTACTCTTACTAAAATCAGACAAGATTTTTTTATTTTTTTGTTTATTTTTTGTCATTTATTTTACTTTTACAAGTGGCAATGTGGTATTTAAACAGCTTTTTAAGATATTTCAAATGAAAAATTAAGTAAATTTTATTTCTAACTGGGACAAATGACAAAATTGATGTCAATGACAGTTCCGATTCAAAGAGGCGATATTTACTAATTGAAATATCTTAATAAGCCGTTGTAATATCCTAAATCCACTTATAAAAGTAAAATAAATGACAAAAAATTAAAAAAAAAAATGTCTGATTTTAGTAAGAGTAGGGGCATTAAATTGCTCGTTGTTTATGGAGTTAGAAAAACATATTACTGATCACGACTTAAATGTCACCCTGTATAGATTTTGGTACACTGACCCGGCTGTTGCTATCTCTATTGCACTCGCATAATTATATTGCTGTCCCGCCCATGATGCCGGTTGTTAATGTCACTGTGCGAGCGTGATAGCAATATAATAATGCGAGAGTCAATGTACGAAAATTATATGGAACGCGTCTCTTCTTTAGACATGTCATAAATATCATTATTGACTAGCATGCATCGAAGTGTAAGCAATAAATAAAATTAAAAATTAGTTCTTATTAGGTTGATAAACTTTTGTTCTGATAATGCCATTAACATGCATGAATCTCCTAAGGTGATACCATAAAGTAGTTACAACACGATGTTAAGAAATTATTATCTACTTAAAACGGACTTATTAGCGTTTAATTACGAGTACGTGTTAAAATTACGTTAGACCTGTTTAAGAGTAATGTTCCTTTATGGATATTAACATTATAGAAAGATGTTCACATAATTTGATGTAACGAATGGGTCGTTTTTGGTTTTTAGATTATTATAAGAATTAGGAGAATTTTAAACGCTCAATTATTAAAAAATGTAAAGAAGGGGTCATAGCTATGGTTGATATGCAGAAAATTGTGTCAAAATATTTTCAATAATATCCACAGAGGAAAAAAGGCGGTTTACAGGTGGTCGTCCACTTTCATCTTAAAGAATGTTATCCTTGTTCTTTATAACTCTTCATAACTACTGTCTGGGAGATCAGAGGTCAAACATTTTAAAGTGATTTATTTTTAATGAAGTATTTTTTTACAGATCTATGAATGGTAATAAGCTTTAAAGAGCGAATTATGATTTTGTAAGGGATTTAGGCGACCGAATAGCAAAAGTTGATCAACCTAGGGTCTCCCCATACTTATCGACGCGGTTTCGGCGAAAGCCGATAGTAAACAGCATAAACAGGTAAGGTTCGGTTCGGCTCCGTTCGGCCGTCGACGGCCGACGCGTCGGCGTCTTTTTCGCTCTTATTGCGTGGACATAAAGTTTCATTTCTATTGGCATTGCCGATTCCGCGTCGATAAGTTTGGGGAGACCCCTAGGCGCTACACCTCAGGGATCGGATACCGGTATTTTTTGTATGGGAACGGAAACGGTATTTTTTCGTTCTTTGCTAATTACTTCATTTCTAATTGGGCAATCTAATAATACGAAGTCGTAACCTAAAAACACAACTGAGTCCTACATTTCGAGTATAAAATAATTCGAAAAATATTCCGATCCCTGCTACACCTTACAATTCGGCAAGCAAAGGTAATAAATGTTGTGAACCGTTATTTGCTGGCTTGACGAACGCCAGAAGAGCCTCGGTGGCCTGGAAGGGCAGGGTCATGAAGTCGGAGCGGATCTGCTTGAGCTGGTCGTTGTCGACGGTGAGGTACCCGCCGAAGTCCACCAGCTTCACGATAGAGGTGTCCTGCTCTTCTGAGGTTGAGATCACTTGAGCGCGGTACCAGTTGTTCTCTGTGGGCGCCGCGCAGATGGAGCCCTCTGTTCAATAACAACGATTTAAGATAATATTTGGAGGTGATGCAGATCTAAATAAAGAACATTTTCCTCGCGTTGTCCCGGCATTTTGCCACGGCTCGTGGGAGCCTGGGTCCGCTTGGCAACTAATCCCAGTAATTGGCGTGGGCACTAGTTTTTACGAAAGCGACTGCCATCTAACCTTCCTCATGGGGTAAACTAGGCCCGTATTGGGATTAGTCCGGTTTCCTCACGATGTTTTCCTTCACCGAAAATCGACTGGTAAATATTAAATGATATTTCGTACATAAGTTCCGAAAAACTCATTGGTACGAGCCGGGGTTCGAACCCGCGACCTCCGGATTGCAAGTCGCACGCTCTTACCGCTAGGCCACCAGCGCTTCATCTAAATAAAGAACATAATTCCAAATTTAATATGAAGGTTAATACTTAAAACACCGTTCCTGTATAGGACTATAGACAGCCTTCTCACACTTTAAATGTCAAAATGTGTTATACATATGTATTTATATTGAGTGAGAAGGCTATGCAAAGTTCAACATAAAAACCTGTTTTTTACATCGCTACAACGCAAATAAATGCATCACCTGCATTAGTGTAATAAACAATTTATAATCAAGAGTCAAGACGAATAGTATTCCAATTACGAATACACGTGGCGATTACGAAAGGTCTCATATCAGCTAGATTTTACGACTAATAAATAAATAAATAAATAAAATCATTTTATTTCGGACATAAATCCATAATCTAATCTAATTAGAATAAGCGTTGCAATATTATTATAAGTTTATAACGAAGGTATTGATCCGACAATAAAATAAATATTCTATAGATCGTGGAAAGCGTAACAAAACTAGTTTCATGCTTCAGGTTAAGGATTAATCGTTATTTTATTTTACAAGCGGGCAAAGCAAAGTTATTGTTTTAACTCCTTGTGCTGATATTGATATCCGAGGAAGCCAAAGACTCCAAAATGGAGCGTTGCGAGAGTTCTAGGGTTAGATAAACTTTGCTCCCGAGTGAAAGACGAAAAGTTTCATCACACCAACGTGAGGAAAATACTAACTGTAAAACATTACAAATAAAATTCAAATAAACGTTATTAAATATTTAATAAGTATTTATCATTAAAAATCATCATTTAAAAGTCGATTCTATCGTGTGGTACTATACAGCACGTCCACGGATGATTTTATCGAACGAGCGAGCGAAGCGAAGCGAAGTTCTTACATTCGACTTTGAACACACGGCTGGCTAGGGGCACGTCCCGGCATTTCAATGTTTTTAAGCTGAACTTTCAGAGGATAGTTTGATACTCAATAACTTAAGTAAATGTGTTCTAATTTAAATGAAATTGGGTGAACGTATAGTCGAGGGCATTATATTTTAGTCATTAAATTTTGAGCTGGCTTGAACAAGAGGTTATTGAGCTAGAAGAGCTTAAAATGCTAAAAAGCCATTTGTGAGGGGTCTTGCTATTCTGGTCGTTTTAATTGCAAGAAAGTATGGTCGAGTTTGGTATCAAATGAAAGTGCTCGGTTTACACATTTAAAATATTGTTTTTTTAAAGATTTTTTTTGAAAATTATGACAATTTTGGAATCTAAGATGGCGGCCATGCACTGTCATTAAATCGTAATGGATATCATTTTATAGGTTTTAGGGGGCGCAGATTTCGAAAATGATGATCATTTTGGATTCCAAAATGGCGGCCATGCACTCCATGCAGTATGTCATAAAAGTCGTCATGGATATCGTTTTATAGGTTTTAGGAGGCGCAGATTTCGAAAATGATGACCATTTTGGATTCCAAGATGGCGGCCATCCAGTATGTCATAAAAGTCGTCATGGATGTCGTTTTATAGGTATTAGGGGGCGCAGATTCCGAAAATGATGACCATTTTGGATTCCAAAATGGCGGCCTCATGCAGTATGTCATTAAAGTCGTCATGGATGTCGTTTTATAGGTTTTGGGGGGCGCAGATTTCGAAAATGATGACCATTTTGGATTCCAAAATGGCGGCCATGCACTATGTCATAAAAGTCGTCATGGATGTCGTTTTATAGGTTATAGGGGGCTCAGATTTCGAAAATGATAACTATTTTGGAATCCAAGATGGCGGCCATGCACTATGTCATAAAAGTCGTCATGGATGTCGTTTTATAGGTTTTAGGGGGCGCAGATTTCGAAAATGATGACCATTTTGAAATCCAAGATGGCGGCCATGCACTATGTCATAAAAGTCGTCATGGATGTCGTTTTATAGGTATTAGGGGGCGCAGATTCCGAAAATGATGACCATTTTGGATTCCAAAATGGCGGCCATGCAGTATGTCATTAAAGTCGTCATGGATGTCGTTTTATAGGTTATAGGGGGCTCAGATTTCGAAAATGATAACTATTTTGGAATCCAAGATGGCGGCCATGCACTATGTCATAAAAGTCGTCATGGATGTCGTTTTATAGGTTTTAGGGGGCGCAGATTTCGAAAATGATGACCATTTTGAAATCCAAGATGGCGGCCATGCACTATGTCATAAAAGTCGTCATGGATGTCGTTTTATAGGTATTAGGGGGCGCAGATTCCGAAAATGATGACCATTTTGGATTCCAAAATGACGGCCATGCAGTATGTCATTAAAGTCGTCATGGATGTCGTTTTATAGGTTTTGGGGGGCGCAGATTTCGAAAATGATGACCATTTTGGATTCCAAAATGGCGGCCATGCACTATGTCATAAAAGTCGTCATGGATGTCGTTTTATATGTTTTAGGGGGCACAGATTTCGAAAATGATGACCATTTTAGATTCCAAGGTGGCGGCCATGAACTATGTCATAAAAGTCGTCATGGATGTCGTTTTATATGTTTTAGGGGGCGCAGATTTCGAAAATGATGACCATTTTGGAATCCAAAATGGCGGCCATGCAGTATGTCATAAAAGTCGTCATGGATGTCGTTTTATAGGTTTTAGGGGGCGCAGATTTCGAAAATGATGACCATTTTGGATTCCAAGATGGCGGCCATGCAGTATTTCATAAAAGTCGTCATGGATGTCGTTTTATAGATTATAGGGGGCGCAGATTTCGAAAATGATGACTATTTTGGATTCCAAAATGGCGGACTTGCACTATGACATAAAAGTCGACATGGATGTCGTTTTATAGGTTTTAGGGGGCCCCGATTTCGAAAATGATGACCATTTTGGTATCCAAAATGACGGCCATGCAGTATGTCATAAAAGTGGTCATGGATGTCGTTTTATAGGTTTTAGGGGGCGCAGATTTCGAAAATGATGACCATTTTAGATTCCAAGATGGCGGCCATGCAGTATGTCATAAAAGTCGTCATGGATGTCGTTTTATGGGTTTAAGGGGGCTCAGATTTCGAAAATGATGACTATTTTGGAATCCAAGATGGCGGCCATGCACTATGTCATAAAAGTCGTCATGGATGTCGTTTTATAGGTTTTAGGGGGCGCAGATTTCGAAAATGAAGACCATTTTGAATTCCAAGATGGCTGCCATGCAGTATGTCATAACAGTCGTCATGGATGTCGTTTTATAGGTTATAGGGGGCTCAGATTCCGAAAATGATGACTATTTTGGAATCCAAGATGGCGGCCATGCACTATGTCATAAAAGTCGTCATGGATGTCGTTTTATAGGTTTTAGGGGGCGCAGTTTTCGAAAATGATGACTATTTTGGAATCCAAGATGGCGGCCATGCACTATGTCATAAAAGTCGTCATGGATGTCGTTTTATAGGTTTTAGGGGGCGCAAATTTCGAAAATGATGACTATTTTGGATTTCAAGATGGCGGCCATGCAGTATGTCATAAAAGTCGTCATGGGTGTCGTTTTACAGGTCATTGTCATCATTTTCGAAATCTGCGCACCTGTTTCAAATAAGATATAGATGCATCCTAGTAACTCAACAACATCTATATCTACTATCGAAATGTACTTTTGATAGTAGTAGTACGAAATGTAATCTGAAAGGAATCAAGTAATGCATTCCTGTAATGAGGAATCGACATTGATTCCAATTACTAGTAATTGTAATATTCGAGAAATTGATTCCTGATTCCTCAAATGGAATTGTACTTAGTAATTCGGTATTGTTACATTACAAAGTACCTAATCTGGGAATCGGTAATCAGATTAAAAAGTAATTTCAAGTAATCGTGGAATCAGGATTCAATTACGAAATGCCCATCTCGGACTAAGTAGCACTGCATTCAATTGATCTTTTTGACGAACCGCGAGTTCTCAGTTCGGGGCGAACTACTAGTTATTTCTTTTGCGGTACATATTCATGAAAAGAAATGTACTTTTATGTACTTATGTTTTAAAAAAATGTACTCGCACGGTTTTGGCATAGCGACATACAGGTTGTGGTCGTGCTGAGTAGATACTCCCTGGCACGACCACACTATATTTATGGTTAATTTAATGGTCAAATGAATACAAAACAAATGTACTCAAATTGTACTATCTACAAGCACATCAAAATGTGACAGTGGTACTGCAAAAATCGCTGTCATGATTTAAAAAGGTGAACCTAAGGGCTGATTTAGACGGCGCGCGAACTCACATGCGACTTTCATTAGATTGCGGGTTTTGATCGGCTGGTTGAAAAGCACGTAACCAACAGTTCGCCATGTAACTAAAATCGCATGAGAGTTCGCGCGCGCGTGATGTCTAAATGTGGGATCATCTAGTATGTCAAAGGGACCTTATTGTCGATGGCGTTTACGCCGCACTGCGACGCGCAGCGTTGTATTTGTATCGGAGCATCGTTTATAATGGCGGAAGCGCCATCGACAATAAGGTCCCTTTACATAGATGATCCCACATTTAGACATCACGCGCGTGCGAACTCTCATGCGATTTTAGTTACATTGCGAACTGTTGGTTACGTGCATTTCAACCAGCCGATCAAAACCACAATGTAATGAAAGTCGCATGCGAGTTCGCGCGCCGTCTAAATCAGCCCTTAGGTTCACCTTTTTAAATCATGACAGCGATTTTTGCAGTACCACTGTCACATTTTGATGTGCTTGTAGATAGTACAATTTGAGTACATTTGTTTTGTATTCATTTGACCATTAAATTAACCATAAATATAGTGTGGTCGTGCCAGGGAGTATCTACTCAGCACGACCACAACCTGTATGTCGCTATGCCAAAACCGTGCGAGTACATTTTTTTAAAACATAAGTACATAAAAGTACATTTCTTTTCATGAATATGTACCGCAAAAGAAATAATAAAATCATCCGTGGACGTGCTGTAGTACCACACGATTCTATCAGCATGTTGGCTGCCAAACTCAAAATTTGCATCAGATTACTTTGCCACACATGTGGATAAAATGCAAATTTCTTATCAGTTTTTGAAGTACAAAGAGAGCCTTTACGATCTGGTGTGTTATTTTACTTATTACGATTGTCACCCCGCGCGCCTCTTCTCTATTTGTGTACGAGTAAAAAACGGCTATAAAATATGGATAGTAGTTTCCTGTGTAAGGACTATAATAAAAGTACCTACGCCCTACGCTTAATAGAATCAGGCCAAAATTATCGCCGTGTTTTTGAGTTCAAATAGCAAAATTATCGCCTCTCATCATGGGCTTCATTTAGCCTTTTGTGATTGTCCCCGTCCTTTAACAGCGCGCTAATTATCCCGCAAATAATCTGCGTGCAAACTAGTTTACTGGTAATAAAAAAAAACGATATTTGCAATGTTGACCTAGATACGAACCGGTTAGTTGCCACGGTAATCCAAAAAGTAGTATGTAAACAAGTTTAACATGGACATAGGCTATTTTTGGTTTGGCAATAGTTATGTAGTTTACCTTTCACAGGGCGTGGCAACGCGGGCACATCCGGATTCTGGTAGGTGGCAGCCATGAGGCGGTGCAGCGCGTGCAGCGAGGGGAAGGTTGGGTGCAGCGGTTGTTGCAGGAAGAAGTGGCCCGCGCTCACCAGGCACGTCATGATCGTGTCGTTGTTGACCGACTCCACGAGCTGCAACTGATGTGGTGACGCATAAATGCTCGCAGCCACGTTCGTAAGTGACCGATTACCATTGTAATGGACGAAGTTGATATTTATGGCAAGCGTAAATGGGCTTTTTCGATATTTGAAAACCCGATTCTTTCAAATATGGACATTCTTGGGCTCATTCTACCCAGAATCGACAGCACTCTCCATCCTACCATTAAAAAAAGATGTCCCAAAATGTCCATTCCATTACGTCACGTTTTTAGTATGAGAAAAATGTTCACTTGTATGTAACGTGACGTAGTGGAATGTACAATTTTCATACAAAATTTTGGGACAATTTTTTTTATCATCACGATTGAATATGCTAGTGATTCTGAGTTGAAAGAACCCAAAAACACCAGGATCTGGGAGAATCGGGTTTTCAATATTTATTTTAGAAAACGCCCAAATGGGTGATTGAAAAATGAAAAACTACTTTATTAGATATGAAATATTACATTATGAAAATGATAACCATGTGGTTCTATTTCTATTAGAGTTTCTAGACCGACACTCAAAAATCAATTTAATTTTTAAGATAAAGAAACGTCTGCGACCGTTGCTATTAAGCTTAGAATAAATTTAAAAGTGGAAAAATTACTGTCTTGGGTGAGACTTGAACTCGCCGCCTCTGGGTCGATACTCCAGCGCTCTGCCATCTGAGCAACCAAGACCTCATCCATAGCCAGCAAATCTCCAGATCCCGTGGCCGTGATCCAGAGGCCGTGAGTTCAAGTTTTACTCAAGACAGTAATTTTACCACTTTAAAATTTATTCTAAACCCAAAAATTAGTAACAAACCAACAAATGAATACTTGAATTATTTAATTTACTTACTTGAAGGAACTCTGGGACAAGTGGTACAAGTCTTTGATACAATTCTGCACTAATTTCTTGTAAGGAAAAGTTTGGAAACCTTTTCTCAGGGAATTTTTCCTTGATCATTTCTAATGCTGCTTCAATTTCACTTTGTGTTCCTGTAAATATAATTAAACATAGTAGTATGGAATTATTTACTATCATATTTATTATTTTATGTAAACATGTACCTCCTTATTCATAAAACTTAAGCCAATCTCTGTTAAATGTTGTCTCTTTCTAGCAAAACACAAATGTCAAAATGACAGATAGTCATACGTTTTTGCCCATGAATTTGAACCACTAAGGGCCAGTTGCACCAACCACATTTGACAGACTGATCAACGTCAGCCGGCGCGCCCCGGCGCCTTGCTATGAAACTTTCCATACATACAAATTTAGCGAAATCTTTAACGATACGAACGGCTTGGTGCAACCGACTCTAATTCCGTCTTTTGTATTTTCTTTTGTGCAATAAAGATTAAACAGATAAAGATAAATGTCACAAATGCGATCTTTATCCTCACCTTCAACTGCACAGATCTTTTGTTTCACAGAATCCGGATGCCTCCTGACGTACACGCTTGCACCAGTTTTAGCTTTAATTTGGGTTACAAAAGAACCCTGTTTTCCTATTAAAAGACCAACCAGGGTCTGAGAAATTACAAATTGATGTATTCTAAGCCCAGCCTCAGTGGGCACAACGTTCATGCCAACAGGTGGAGGGCTGGCCGCTTCTGAGCAACCTTTTCCACTGTCACTTGAGCCCTGAAACATAGTCAACATGTCAATATGTGGAGAAATACAAATATCATAGCATTTATAGCAATTTGCGAAACGGAAATGTTTAACAAAGAATGTATGTATTTAGAGACCACAGGCATTTAATTCCTATCCTCACAATAACACCTTTTAATGTGTCACCAACAACAATTTTATTATATCATGTGGCAATTGTTATGGTAATAGGTATGCATGAAATTACAGCCCAATGAAATTGGTTGTTGCCTGTCCAAGTTATATAAAAACACAGCCATAGGACAAACAAAGATGAAACCCAGTGAAAAATGCATAAGCACCACCCAAACCTGAAGCTGGATTAAATCACAGGAGGTTTTTCAAAATGTGTAAATAAAATTTTCATCAACTTTAAAGTTAACTAAAGGGAGAATTTCGAAAGCAAGAGTTTATTAAGTATACAAAATGATTCCAATGATTACCTCACTATGGTTATCAGAGAAGTGACACATTGAAGGACTAGCTAACATAGGATCAACAGGACTATGGTTCGCAGAATCTCTTTCAGAAATGCGTCTGGCTGGTGCTGTTGAGAACCTATTAGTACCATTGTCACTTCTATCACTAGATTGATTATCTAAATTATTAGTGTGTGTATTTTCTGTATCAGCTTTTGTACTCTCCTCAACTATTTTCACATCTAAAGCTGATTCCTGCGTCACACTAGATGTCTGAGATGTTTCTATTGATTCAGACATTCCATTACAGTCTTCCACACTTGTGCCATTAGCAGATTTTAGTGACAAATTATCAAGTTCATTTTTAATGCACGCCATCTCGGATTGAAGCATGGAAATCTGTTTTGGTGGTGACTCCTTTACAATAAATGAGGCCTGTTTAGTGCTAACTGACAAGGTTTGGCTGCCAACAAATGAAGATTTCTTTTCTTTTTCTATAGACTTCTTTCTTATTATCTTTTCAATCTCCATGTCAATCTCTTCATCAGTAAGCTCTAGTGGTGAGGATCTCTGAGAGCTGCTGCCTTGAGGTAGAATGTCAATTGGTGCAGATTTAATAATGGAGCGTTCTGCTCTACCCAGTGGGGATGCTCTCTGAGCTTCAATTTCCGCTTTCAAGGCTTCTGCTAGTTCCTCCTGCAAACTCTTTATCCTTTCTCTTCCACCTGGGTCAGATTTGGCAAATTCCCTCTTTTTTCGTAACCAGAAAATCCCAAACAGCACTGCTATAGATGGGACAGACCACATAAACAACTGGCGACAAGGAACCATCGTAATGAGCCACTTTTATCAACAATCTAAAACAAAAACTTTACTTCAGGATATTGTTAACGTCAGTTGAATTAAAATCTTATTTTTTAATGATACTAATGATTGTGATGACCTGTTATAAAATATAAATATATATATATATTTTTTAATCTTAATTTTTAAAGGGGTTTTGTCACACAGTGACTATGTCACCCCTGTACTGAGATCAAGTAATAATGTAGAAGCGTAGCATTACTACACCACTACATTATTTTTAAGTATAGGTTGCACATCATCCTGGCCTCGTCCGATAGAGGCGATGCCAGGACGACGTTCCGGTTTATAACTATTTCATAACTAACAAAACTATCTAACTTTTATATCATACAGCACCCTGAGGGTTTTGGTTATCTTTGCTGGTGGCCTAGCAGTAAGAGTGTGCGACGTTCAGTCCAGAGGTCGCGGGTTCAAACCCCGGCTCGTACTATGAGTTTTTCGGAACTTATGTACGAAACATCATCTGATATTTACCAGTTGCTTTCCGGTGAAGGAAAACATTGTGTGGAAACCGGACTTATCCCAATTGGGACTAGTTTCCCCTCTGAGCTGGAAGGTCAGATGGCAGTTGCTTTCATGAAAACTAGTGTTTACGTCAATTCTTGGGATTAGTTGTCAAGTGGACCCCAGGCTCCCGTGAGCCATGGCAAAATGCCGGGATAGTAAGAAGAAGGAGGTTATCTTTGCTGACCTGACATCACATTGGTGGAAAGTGAGGCCCTTCATTTAAATTAATATAAATAAATCATATAAATTACATCATTATATATTAAGAACTAAGAAGACACTAACCCCTTGAATTCCATCTCTGTAAAAATTCAAAAACATCTAAAACCTAGGTGTGTTGATTCTTTATATATTTTCTACACTTTCAAATCACCCAATATATTTTTATGCTGACCGAGGGTATCCCATAGTGGAAGTTGAGGAGTTAGTTACAATAAAAAGATTATCAAAAAAGATGGTATCAAATAATCTATTGTCAATTTTTTAGAAATTTAGTAGTTTTGTTTTTCAGTCATGTTCGAAAATAAATAGTTATGTACCATGCAAGCATTATTCTTTGTGCCTTATCTAAGAAAATTATAGATGACAGAGCTCACGAAATGTGGCTTCCTATGCAGGGTCCTTATGCTTCATGCGCAATAAAGACCTTTCTGACAGAATTTCAAATGAAAATGACCTTATTGCACTTGAAGCATGACTCTTCTGTCATGGAAAGCCACAAATTTGTGTAATGCATAAATATGTGACATAGAATAGCTAAAAGCGTAAAAGTCTACTGCCTTAAATTGTTACTTAAGTACAGAGTTGAGTATCATTAACCATGCACTAAACACATGAAAGATGAATTAAAAGCCACAGTCAAATTAGACACACTGATAATGATATGATGTGACACATTAAACACACAAAATGTAATGAGGGTAGAGATGTATTGAACGGATGAACAAGAAATATGGCACCAAATTTATTGGCATTACCACTTGACTACAAATCTAGAGATTGATAGAAAAGTAACATACCAATTAGATAACCTAACTTAATCAAAACATTGCTTTCCCTGCCAGTAAACTAAACACCTTCACACAAAAAAGAAACCAAAAGAGATGACTGAAGTTAATAAAGAAGTCACACAATGAGCATGTGGCAAAATCTAATATAAGATAAGAAATTGACCTACTTACTTTTGGCAAATCCATATTATTGTGTTTGCAACAAATCACATGGCAATTTAATGTGGGCGACTGAGCGCTTGCTGATTTATAGGTTATTGTCCTCAAAATATTATGTTTACTTAATAACTTAACAATTTGTCACATGAAGGAAAATATAATAACAACTATAGGAAGGATTTAAAATAATTGAGGTTAAAGATATCGTTTCTCTATCTGCCGCGCCGGCACACCGTCCGTCAGCGCTCCAGGCGATATGAGCCACGACTCGTGTTATGCGACTATCACAATCACTTTCCAACAACTGTATTTACGACACGTATACAGTGTATACGCTCTATATCAATCACGTTACATAAAACAAGACCATATGTATCTAGCTTTTCGGCACAACGAGTCCTCGACTGAGGGTCACGAGCAAATAGCAACGTACAAAAAAAACCTTCACGGGCAACACGTAAGCTAAAGGAATTTTAAAAAGGTTACGCAATTTTATGTATGTCGTAAACATATAATATATCAAGGATGTTATTATGCTCAAACTACTGAAAATGGAATAAGTATTTGTTTAGGTGTTAGTATTTAGTATCATAATCTACATCAAACCCCCATGACCATAATGTGGAATTAACGTCGCCGGCAAATATTTAGCATACTTACTTTGAAACCACACAATAAATAATGAATGTTATTCCGAAAGAACTGAAAAACAAGAAAATCAATGAGTTTACTGTTATTACTATCCAATTTCGCCTTATTAAAAATCCAACAGTCCACGTGCTCACAATGTTTTCCGAAGCACAACAAAATTCAATATGGCGATTGCAGATTTGCAGTATGGCAACATCTATTTTTTTTTTTTTTACAATTCTGGTTTGGATGCGCATACTTTAAGCCAACCTATAAATTTTTGAGGAGGCGTTTTTATTAAATTATACTTGGTCAACCAGATCTTGGCAGTAGAAAAAGGCGGCAAATTTGAAAAATGTAGGCGCGAAGGGATATCGTACCATAGAAAATTTGAATTTTGCGCCTTTTTTTACTGACAAGATTTGGTTGACCAGCTATATGTTCCAAGCGTTTCTTCTTGTTTCGTTGGGTTGGTATAGTACACAGGTATACATACTTGGTCAAGCAGATCTTGTCAGTAGAAAAAGGCGGCAAATTTGAAAATGTAGGCGCGAAGGGATATCGTCCCATAGAAAATTTGAATTTCGCGCCTTTTTTTACTGACAAGATTCCTTGACCAGCTATAGTTTATCATATTTTCATTAAAGGCCTGTCCAGGCGAGAACAATTTTTCGCCAATCTGATTCAATTGTTCGATCAAATCAGGGTTATAACCGCGAAAATCTAATTTCGAAAATTGGGGGCATCTTTCTCTGTCACTCTAATTATGTACACTTTCATTGGAGTAAAAGAGATCTCCTAATTTGCGAATTTCGCGCTACGCCCCCAGTGGCCCAGGTGGTACGGTGATACGGTCGCAAACGCCAATTTGACTACTTTCACCAATTTAAAATTGATGGTGATTATTGATTGTCCTCGTCTGGACAGGCCCTTATGCACGGATAAAGCCCGTAGCCGTCCTTAACGACTGAGGGCCTCTCGCTAAACTCGAATTTCGTTAACTGCCTCTCTATCGCCCGAATATGCAAGAGTGAGAGAGAGTAGGCGCACTGGCTACCAAGATTGCGATGGTCCAAAGTCAGCCTAGACCTAGGTAGGACCGCAATAATGCCAATAATTTTGGACCATCATTGTAGTTTATTCCTACCCTGTAAAGGCCCCAGTAGACAATGGGCCATCGCCGGCCACTCCAAACGCATTTATGCGTTAGAGGGAGCAAGTGATATTGCTATCTCATTCTACCGCATGGTTGCGTCCCTTGGAGTGGCCGGCGATGGCTCATTGTGTACTGAGGCCTTAACAACTGTAGGAATAAACTACAATTCGCGGTGCGTTGACGAAAGCCTCGTTCCTTAAGCACCCTCCACACTCGTCGTCGTCGTAGATTTCGCAGATCTGTGAACAGTGCGAACTCGACTCCACACTCGCGTTCGCGGCTTTGCGCAGGAGTGTGCATTACCGCTAATGTGGTAGGTATACTTTACTGAATCTAGGCATCTGGCAGCTATTCATTTGTGGACTTTGGAATAGCAAGTCAGCAAAGGTATCACCGTTTCGTTTATGAAAACTACAATATCTCTTTCAGCCTCTCATAATAAATACGGTTGTTAGAAAGAGAGGTAAATAGCGAACTTGTATTTTTATGAAATGCGACCGAGATGCTTCAGACACTGAGGGGCTACCGCGAAAACCGAAATTCGCAAATTGCGGGGATCTTTCTCTTTTACTCCAGTGTTAAGAAATACCAGAGAATGTATGGAATTAATGTATGGGGCCCAATACATTCCACGACTCTTCTCTTTCCGAACAGACTATATTTCAGGCGTAGGCATAATAAAAGGGGAGCCTTCGCCTTACAATACAATATCAAGAACAATGTTGTGGTGCTGTAACAAGAACGTAGGCGTTAGTATTAAATGCCTTTGACGTCACCTGGCTCTACTTTTACATGACTTTTACCCTAACCCATGGTATAATAATATACTCCGCCTGGTACTCCTCTTCCGACTTGACCTTGACCACGTGACTGACACAAGCTACGTCATCATGCGACAGCGCTATATGATAATATGCGATAGCGCTATATAAAGTGGCAATGTTATTGTGACGTAGGCTTGTGTCACTCTGGGAAGAGAAGACCATGTTTTATTAGACAGACTATGCCCTAACCAATGTAGAAAATACTAAGAGTGTGTGCGGAAAGAGAAGAATCGCGGAATGTATGGAGCCCAATACATTCCACGACTCTTCTCTTTTAAAAGATTATGTAAGTTATGTTGTATTTTTGGTATTTTCCTAAGAACATTGGAAGGTCTTTTTACAATTTTTAGGTATCTTGGGGTACTAGATTGATACCATTTAACATCCTATGCATTCAGTTTACAATTCTAAACCTTTGTTGACAGGTAAATAGTTGAACAAAATTATTTAGTAATTAAATTATAATTGGTGTAATAGTGTAAATCAGCGGTCGGCAACCTTTTAGCAGCCAAGGGCCACATAGTAGTTAACAAAGTTGACGCGGGCCATACGTTGTTAATATTTATGACTTTATCAAACATTGTTGTTTGTCAATATTACATACAAAATAGCCAGGGAGGCTCGCGGGCCGCAAGTCACAGGTTCACAGGCCGCAGGTTGCAGACTGCTGCTGTAAATTATGACTTAAATAGCCAGAATTTTATGACATCTTAAATACTCAAAATATGTTATTTAGATTCCTTAAACCCAGCTTCAATAGGTTTCTAGTGGCCAGAGGGCTAACCACCATTTTACTTAGACTATAAGTATTGCCATACTGCAATGAAATACCGCCTGCCTTCTGGGCACCTTGCACATAGATAGTGATTTGCGATTTGGGCCAAATTTTTGTATTTAGTAAGTTTTCTTGTTAATGAATAAATAAATCAATTTAAAGTGCCAATATAAACATCAATTAAGCAAATTCAATGAAGATTCAATAATTTTATTCTCTTGTTAAAGAATTAGATCAAAAATTACTATTTTATCAAATT